>NW_026600422.1:0-75000 GCF_029448725.1 Salvelinus fontinalis | reverse complement strand
GTGTTACCTAGCTGTAACAGGTGTAGTGTGTTACCTAGCTGTAACAGGTGTAGTGTGTTACCTAGCTGTAACAGGTGTAGTGTGTTACCTAGCTGTAACAGGTGTAGTGTGTTACCTAGCTGTAGCAGGTGTAGTGTGTTACCTAGCTGTAACAGGTGTAGTGTGTTACCTAGCTGTAACAGGTGTAGTGTGTTACCTAGCTGTAACAGGTGTAGTGTGTTACCTAGCTGTAACAGGTGTAGTGTGTTACCTAGCTGTAGCAGGTGTAGTGTGTTACCTAGCTGTAACAGGTGTAGTGTGTTACCTAGCTGTAACAGGTGTAGTGTGTGTGTTACCTAGCTGTAGCAGGTGTAGTGTGTTACCTAGCTGTAACAGGTGTAGTGTGTTACCTAGCTGTAACAGGTGTAGTGTGTTACCTAGCTGTAACAGGTGTAGTGTGTTACCTAGCTGTAACAGGTGTAGTGTGTTACCTAGCTGTAACAGGTGTAGTGTGTTACCTAGCTGTAACAGGTGTAGTGTGTGTTACCTAGCTGTAGCAGGTGTAGTGTGTTACCTAGCTGTAGCAGGTGTAGTGTGTTACCTAGCTGCAGCAGGTGTAGTGTGTTACCTAGCTGTAACAGGTGTAGTGTGTTACCTAGCTGTAACAGGTGTAGTGTGTTACCTAGCTGTAACAGGTGTAGTGTGTTACCTAGCTGTAACAGGTGTAGTGTGTTACCTAGCTGTAGCAGGTGTAGTGTGTTACCTAGCTGTAACAGGTGTAGTGTGTTACCTAGCTGTAACAGGTGTAGTGTGTTACCTAGCTGTAACAGGTGTAGTGTCTGTAGTCTGTTCCTCTCTGTCTGCAGTTCCTCCTGAGCTCGTCTCTCCAGAACCTGCAACGCCGCCACGTGTCGTTCCTCAGAGTGTCTCTGTGGCTCCTCCTAAAAGAAAATAAACTATGTTATCTCTCTCTCTCTCTCTCACACACACACACACACTCTGTCAGTGTCACTACTAAAGAAATGTGTGTGTGTGTGTGTGTGTGTGTGTGTGTGTGTGTGTGTGTGTGTGTGTGTGTGTGTGTGTGTGTGTGTGTGTGTGTGTGTGTGTGTGTGTGTGTGTGTGTGTGTGTGTACCTGCAACTGCTCTCTCAGTCTCTGGTTCATGTCTCTGGTCTCCTGCACCTCCCTTCGCAGCCTGTCAATCTCACTGTCGTCATGGTGACCGTCTGCTGGCCCCGCCTTCCTCTCCACCTACAACAGGAAGTTAGCTCAGTCAAACAGGAAATTATTCAACTGTCTGTTTAGTTTAAGGGTTAGATTTTTTTTTATATATATATATTTCCCACCCCCTCCAGAGGATAGATCAGATCCCCCCCCAGACATCTCAGATCAATAGTGAGGTTAGAACAGATCCCCCCAGACATCTCAGATCAATAGTGAGGTTAGATCAGATCCCCTCCAGACATCTCAGATCAATAGTGAGGTTAGATCAGATCCCTCCCAGACATTTCAGATCAATAGTGAGGTTAGATCAGATCCCCCCCCAGACATCTCAGATCAATAGTGAGGTTAGATCAGATCCCCCCCAGACATTTCAGATCAATAGTGAGGTTAGATCAGATCCCTCCCAGACATTTCAGATCAATAGTGAGGTTAGATCAGATCCGCCCCAGACATCTCAGATCAATAGTGAGGTTAGATCAGACCCCCCCCCCCCCCACAGACATTTCAGATCAATAGTGAGGTTAGATCCGATCCCTCCAGACATCTCAGATCAATAGTGAGGTTAGATCAGATCCCTCCCACAGACATCTCAGATCAATAGTGAGGTTAGATCAGATCCCCCCCAGACATCTCAGATCAATAGTGAGGTTAGAACAGATCCCCCCCCCCCAGACATTTCAGATCAATAGTGAGGTTAGAACAGATCCCCCCCAGACATCACAGATCAATAGTGAGGTTAGATCAGATCCCCCCCCCAGACATCTCAGATCAATAGTGAGGTTAGATCAGATCCCCTCCAGACATCTCAGATCAATAGTGAGGTTAGATCAGATCCCCCCCAGACATCTCAGATCAATAGTGAGGTTAGATCAGATCCCCTCCAGACATCTCAGATCAATAGTGAGGTTAGATCAGATCCCCCCCAGACATTTCAGATCAATAGTGAGGTTAGATCAGATCCCTCCCAGACATTTCAGATCAATAGTGAGGTTAGATCAGATCCCCCCCAGACATCTCAGATCAATAGTGAGGTTAGATCAGATCCCCTCTCCCCACAGACATTTCAGATCAATAGTGAGGTTAGATCAGATCCCTCCAGACATCTCAGATCAATAGTGAGGTTAGAACAGATCCCTCCAGACATCTCAGATCAATAGTGAGGTTAGGACAGATCCCCCCCAGACATCTCAGATAAATAGTGAGGTTAGAACAGATCCCCCCCCCCCCAGACATTTCAGATCAATAGTGAGGTTAGAACAGATCCCCCCCAGACATCTCAGATCAATAGTGAGGTTAGATCAGATCCCCCCAGACATCTCAGATCAATAGTGAGGTTAGAACAGATCCCCCCAGACATCTCAGATCAATAGTGAGGTTAGAACAGATCCCCTCCAGACATCTCAGATCAATAGTGAGGTTAGATCAGATCCCCCCCCCCCAGACATTTCAGATCAATAGTGAGGTTAGATCAGATCCCCCCAGACATCTCAGATCAATAGTGAGGTTAGAACAGATCCCCCCCAGACATCACAGATCAATAGTGAGGTTAGATCAGATCCCCCCCCCCAGACATCTCAGATCAATAGTGAGGTTAGATCAGATCCCCTCCAGACATCTCAGATCAATAGTGAGGTTAGATCAGATCCCCCCCCAGACATCTCAGATCAATAGTGAGGTTAGATCAGATCCCCTCCAGACATCTCAGATCAATAGTGAGGTTAGATCAGATCCCCCCGCAAGACATTTCAGATCAATAGTGAGGTTAGATCAGATCCCCCCCCCCCCACAGACATTTCAGATCAATAGTGAGGTTAGATCAGATCCCTCCAGACATCTCAGATCAATAGTGAGGTTAGAACAGATCCCTCCCACAGACATCTCAGATCAATAGTGAGGTTAGAACAGATCCCTCCCACAGACATCTCAGATCAATAGTGAGGTTAGGACAGATCCCCCCCAGACATCACAGATCAATAGTGAGGTTAGATCAGATCCCCCCCCACAGACATCTCAGATCAATAGTGAGGTTAGATCAGATCCCCCCAGACATCTCAGATCAATAGTGAGGTTAGAACAGATCCCCTCCAGACATCTCAGATCAATAGTGAGGTTAGATCAGATCCTCCCCAGACATTTCAGATCAATAGTGAGGTTAGATCAGATCCCCCCAGACATCTCAGATCAATAGTGAGGTTAGAACAGATCCCCCCCAGACATCACAGATCAATGGTGAGGTTAGATCAGATCCCCCCCCCCCCCAGACATCTCAGATCAATAGTGAGGTTAGATCAGACCCCCCCCCCCCCCCCAGACATCTCAGATCAATAGTGAGGTTAGATCAGATCCCTCCCAGACATCTCAGATCAATAGTGAGGTTAGATCAGATCCCCTCCAGACATCTCATATCAATAGTGAGGTTAGAGCAGATCCCCTCCAGACATCTCAGATCAATAGTGAGGTTAGAGCAGATCCCCCCCCCCCCCCCCCCCCCCCCCCCAGACATCTCAGATCAATAGTGAGTTAGAGCAGATCCTAGATCTGTGGTTAGTGAAGCTCCTCGTGATAATCTGTGATTGGTGATTGGCTAGTTGAGTAGATTACCTGTGATTGGTGATTGACTAGTTGAGTAGATAATCTGTGATTGGTGATTGACTAGTTGAGTAGACTACCTGTGATTGGTGATTGGCTAGTTGAGTAGATAATCTGTGATTGGTGATTGGCTAGTTGAGTAGAATACCTGTGATTGGTGATTGACTAGTTGAGTAGATAATCTGTGATTGGTGATTGACTAGTTGAGTAGATAATCTGTGATTGGTGATTGACTAGTTGAGTAGACTACCTGTGATTGGTGATTGGCTAGTTGAGTAGATAATCTGTGATTGGTGATTGACTAGTTGAGTAGATAATCTGTGATTGGTGATTGACTAGTTGAGTAGATAATCTGTGATTGGTGATTGACTAGTTGAGTAGATAATCTGTGATTGGTGATTGACTAGTTGAGTAGATAATCTGTGATTGGTGATTGACTAGTTGAGTAGATAATCTGTGATTGGTGATTGGCTAGTTGAGTAGATAATCTGTGATTGGTGATTGACTAGTTGAGTAGATAATCTGTGATTGGTGATTGGCTAGTTGAGTAGATAATCTGTGATTGGTGATTGACTAGTTGAGTAGATAATCTGTGATTGGTGATTGACTAGTTGAGTAGATAATCTGTGATTGGTGATTGGCTAGTTGAGTAGATAATCTGTGATTGGTGATTGACTAGTTGAGTAGATAATCTGTGATTGGTGATTGGCTAGTTGAGTAGATTACCTGTGATTGGAGATCGGCTAGTTGAGTCTGCAGCTCCTGCTCTCTCTGGTTGCTCGTGGCAACAGCCGCATCAAGCTCCGCCTTAAGCTCCGCCCTCAGGCGCTCCTCACACTCTGACCTGGAGACACACACACACACACACACACACACACACACACACACACAATATGTAAAAATGTGTTACCACACTGCAGAATATAAGTCTATTCACCTTATGACCCCCTGGCAACAACAGTGTGGCGGCAGGTAGCCTAGTGGTTAGATTGGAGGGGCGGCAGGTAGCCTAGTGGTTAGAGGAGGCAGGTAGCCTAGTGGTTAGATTGGAGGGGCGGCAGGTAGCCTAGTGGTTAGATTGGAGGGGCGGCAGGTAGCCTAGTGGTTAGATTGGAGGGGCGGCACGTAGCCTAGTGGTTAGATTGGAGGGGCGGCAGGTAGCCTAGTGGTTAGATTGGAGGGGCGGCAGGTAGCCTAGAGTGGTTAGATTGGAGGGGCGGCAGGTAGCCTAGTGGTTAGAGTGGAGGGGCGGCAGGTAGCCTAGTGGTTAGATTGGAGGGGCGGCAGGTAGCCTAGTGGTTAGAGGAGGCAGGTAGCCTAGTGGTTAGATTGGAGGGGCGGCAGGTAGCCTAGTGGTTAGATTGGAGGGGCGGCAGGTAGCCTAGTGGTTAGAGTGGAGGGGCGGCAGGTAGCCTAGTGGTTAGATTGGAGGGGCGGCAGGTATCCTAGTGGTTAGAGTGGAGGGGCGGCAGGTAGCCTAGTGGTTAGAGGTGGCAGGTAGCCTAGTGGTTAGAGTGGAGGGGCGGCAGGTAGCCTAGTGGTTAGATTGGAGGGGCGGCAGGTAGCCTAGTGGTTAGAGTGGAGGGGCGGCAGGTAGCCTAGTGGTTAGAACGTTGGGCCAGTAACCATAAAGGTTGCTAGATCGAATCCCCCGAGATGACAAGGTAAAAATCTGTCGTTCTGCCCCTGAACAAGGCAGTTAACCCACTGTTCCCTGGTAGGCCGTCATTGTAAATAAGAATTTGTTCTTAACTGACTTGCCTAGTTAAATAAAGGTTAAATATTGACACCTTTTACATGATTCACCATTCCTTCTAAAAATCAGTTGAAATTGAAAGAAACACTTGGTTTCCTAACTCAACATTTTTGATTTTTCACTTCAAAGTAAAACAAAAAAAAATCCTTTGATTGAAGGCAGGTAATTCTAATTGACTGTGTAATTTATGTTTTTTATTTTCACCTTTATTTAACCTGGTAAGCTAGTTGAGAACAAGTTCTCATTTATAACTGCGACCTGGGGTAAGTTGTAGATGCCCACAGCTACAGGGTACAAATAAACCCCTGGGGTAAGTTGTAGATGCCCACAGCTACAGGGTACAAATAAACACCTGGGGTAAGTTGTAGATGCCCACAGCTACGGGGTACAAATAAACACCTGGGGTAAGTTGTAGATGCCCACAGCTACAGGGTACAAATAAACACCTGGGGTAAGTTGTAGATGCCCGCAGCTACGGGGTACAAATAAACACCTGGGGTAAGTTGTAGATGCCCACAGCTACAGGGTACAAATAAACACCTGGGGTAAGTTGTAGATGCCCACGGGGTACAAATAAACACCTGGGGTAAGTTGTAGATGCCCACAGCTACGGGGTACAAATAAACACCTGGGGTAAGTTGTAGATGCCCACAGCTACAGGGTACAAATAAACACCTGGGGTAAGTTGTAGATGCCCACGGGGTACAAATAAACACCTGGGGTAAGTTGTAGATGCCCACAGCTACAGGGTACAAATAAACATTCAACCAGTTTAAAAAACAACAACATTGTGGTCCATCTGACTGTCATCAAGGGTGCCAATATATTAGAGCTCATCTGTTTACCACATCTGACTGTCATCAAGGGTCATTGTAAATAAGAATTTGTTCTTAACTGACTTGCCTAATTAAATAAAGGTTAAAATCAACACAAATAAATATTAAATAATTATAATAATTAAATAAAGGTTAAAGGTAAAATTTAATTAAAAACAAGGGGGCATCCAATTTATTTGTTTTCCACAAACAAGCAAAACATTCTTAAATGTGATTTAAATTTGTCAAAACTATTAGAAAGCGTGCACAGAATTTTAAATATATGTCAATTCTATATTGAGGAGAATTATTGAACAAATTCTAACGTTTGTTTTCACGTAGCAAAAGCACTCAGAAACTAACATTCGTTAGCATTAGCATTCTCATAGAGAATGACTGGCGGTGTTAGCTCGTTAGCTTCGTGGCGCAACAGATTGCAAATATCCTAATGTTATCGTCATAAAACATTTCGCCTCCGTTTCTGTCTTTTGTCATTGATATTCTGTGTCTAACAACATTGCTATTTCAAGCATTGATCTTTGATTGATAAGGGATACAGACTATGTATAACGACCATTAGATACAGTCTAATATGCTAACTAGCTAACACCGCCAGTCATTCTCTATGAGAATGCTAATGCTAATGAACGTAAGCTTCCAAGTGCTTATACTACGTGAAATAAATCTGTACAGTTCTGACTATAACTACTGTTCCCTGTAGGAGGAAACGGGGTATAACATACCATGGGCAGTCAACGACCAATCACATTACCCTGAAGAAAACTAAAAACGCGTTGACTCCCCATAGTATGTTAAACTGAGTGACCGAGTAAAAGGGAACTTTTTGATTCTTTCAACAAAAAAATCCTCAACATAGAATTAACATACCTTTCAAATTCTGTGCACGTTATTCCATAGTTTTGCCAAATTTCATTGATATCTAATGAAGTTTTGCTTGTTTGTGGATGGGCTGAAAGTAGGAAAATAATATTTTTTTTATTTTACCTTTATTTAACTAGGCAAGTCAGTTAAGAACAAATTCTTATTTTCAATGACGGCCTACCGGGGAACAGTGGGTTAACTGCCTTGTTCAGGGGCAGAACGACAGATTTTTACCTTGTCTGGTTATGTTGGATCTAGGTTGAAGATCTAGGTTGGAGATCTAGGTTGGAGATCTAGGTTGAAAATCTAGGTTGGAGATCTAGGTTGGAGATCTAGGTTGAAGATCTAGGTTGAAGATCTAGGTTGAAGATCTAGGTTGGAGATCTAGGTTGGAGATCTAGGTTGGAGATCTAGGTTGAAGATCTAGGTTGGAGATCTAGGTTGAAGATCTAGGTTGAAGATCTAGGTTGGAGATCTAGGTTGAAGATCTAGGTTGAAGATCTAGGTTGGAGATCTAGGTTGAAGATCTAGGTTGAAGATCTAGGTTGAAGATCTAGGTTGGAGATCTGGTTGGAGATCTAGGTTGAAGATCTAGGTTGGAGATCTAGGTTGGAGATCTAGGTTGGAGATCTAGGTTGGAGATCTAGGTTGAAAATCTAGGTTGGAGATCTAGGTTGGAGATCTAGGTTGAAGATCTAGGTTGGAGATCTAGGTTGAAGATCTAGGTTGGAGATCTAGGTTGAAGATCTAGGTTGAAGATCTAGGTTGAAGCTCTAGGTTGAAGCTCTAGGTTGAAAATCTAGGTTGAAGATCTAGGTTGGATCAGGAACTGGGTCATGTGGGCGAGGCATCATAAGGTGAATAGTGTTTTGTCGTTGTTTAAAGTTTTCCAACCTACCGGATTCTCTCGTCTGTGTTCTCTTGGTTGTGTTCTAGAACGTTTGTGTCTGTGTTCTCTTGGTTGTGTTCTAGAACGTTTCTGTCTGTGCTCTCTTGGTTGTGTTCTAGAACGTTTCTGTCTGTGTTCTCTTGGCTGTGTTCTAGAACGTTTGTGTCTGTGTTCTCTTGGTTCTGTCGGTTGAGCTCTAGAACCTTCTCCTCCAGTCTCTGTTTGTCTGTTCTCAGGCCTGTCATCTCCCTCTGGTAACTCTCTCTCTGCCGCTCCATCTCTTCCTGACACACACACACAACCACACACACACACACAACCACAACCACACACACACACAACCACACACACACACCATCCATCACACACAGCAGAGATTGAAAAACCAATCAACACTAATCTGTGATTTAGACACCAATCTGTTCAATTTAAGTGTGTGTGTGTGTGTGTGTGTGTGTGTGTGTGTGTGTGTGTGTAACCTGTATGTGTTGTAGATCCTCTCGGAGGTGGGAACAGTGGATTCCGCAGGTGGGAGGAGTTTCAGAGGCCACACACCCCTGACTTTGCTGCTGTATGACACCTTCCAAACGCCAGATCTACACACACACACACACACACACACACACACACACACACACACACACACACACACACACACGGTCAGAATGTTGTCAGTACAGTATGTGGTTTGTGTATCAAAGGAGAGTCTGAGTCCTTGATGGGAGTCAAGGCCAAGCCTCTCTCACCTGATTGGTTGCCTGCTGCAGCTGGTCTCTAAGCTCCTCCCTCTCAGTCTCCAGCCTTCGACATACCTCTTCACTGCTCCTCCTCTCCTCCTGCACACGTACACACACCTGCTGACACACACACACACACACACCGCAGTGGTTGTCTGTGAGGCCCGTCTGTAACAGACGGGAACTCCCAGACGGGAACTCCTTTGTCTGTAATGTCTTTCTGGTCCTGTCTGGGACTCTGACTAGCTGTCTGTAATGTCTTTCTGGTTCTGTCTGGGACCCAGTCAGACTAGCTGTCTGTAATGTCTTTCTGGTTCTGTCTGGGACCCAGTCAGACTAGCTGTCTGTAATGTCTTTCTGGTTCTGTCTGGGACTCAGACTAGCTGTCTGTAATGTCTTTCTGGTTCTGTCTGGGACTCAGACTAGCTGTCTGTAATGTCTTTCTGGTTCTGTCTGGGACCCAGTCAGACTAGCTGTCTGTAATGTCTTTCTGGTTCTGTCTGGGACTCAGACTAGCTGTCTGTAATGTCTTTCTGGTTCTGTCTGGGACCCAGTCAGACTAGCTGTCTGTAATGTCTTTCTGGTTCTGTCTGGGACTCAGACTAGCTGTCTGTAATGTCTTTCTGGTTCTGTCTGGGACCCAGTCAGACTAGCTGTCTGTAATGTCTTTCTGGTTCTGTCTGGGACTCTGACTAGCTGTCTGTAATGTCTTTCTGGTTCTGTCTGGGACCCAGTCAGACTAGCTGTCTGTAATGTCTTTCTGGTTCTGTCTGGGACTCAGACTAGCTGTCTGTAATGTCTTTCTGGTTTGGTCTGGGACTCAGACTAGCTGTCTGTAATGTCCTTCTGGTTCTGTCTGGGACCCAGTCAGACTAGCTGTCTAATGTCTTTCTGGTTCTGTCTGGGACTCAGACTAGCTGTCTGTAATGTCTTTCTGGTTCTGTCTGGGACCCAGTCAGACTAGCTGTCTGTAATGTCTTTCTGGTTCTGTCTGGGACCCAGTCAGACTAGCTGTCTGTAATGTCTTCCTGGTTCTGTCTGGGACCCAGTCAGACTAGCTGTCTGTAATGTCTTCCTGGTTCTGTCTGGGACCCAGTCAGACTAGCTGTCTGTAATGTCTTTCTGGTTCTGTCTGGGACTCAGACTAGCTGTCTGTAATGTCTTCCTGGTTCTGTCTGGGACCCAGTCAGACTAGCTGTCTGTAATGTCTTTCTGGTTCTGTCTGGGACCCAGTCAGACTAGCTGTCTGTAATGTCTTTCTGGTTCTGTCTGGGACTCAGACTAGCTGTCTGTAATGTCTTTCTGGTTCTGTCCGGGACTCAGACTAGCTGTCTGTAATGTCTTCCTGGTTCTGTCTGGGACCCAGTCAGACTAGCTGTCTGTAATGTCTTTCTGGTTCTGTCTGGGACCCAGTCAGACTAGCTGTCTGTAATGTCTTTCTGGTTCTGTCTGGGACCAAGTCAGACTAGCTGTCTGTAATGTCTTTCTGGTTCTGTCTGGGACCCAGTCAGACTAGCTGTCTGTAATGTCTTCCTGGTTCTGTCTGGGACCCAGTCAGACTAGCTGTCTGTAATGTCTTTCTGGTTCTGTCTGGGACCCAGTCAGACTAGCTGTCTGTAATGTCTTTCTGGTTCTGTCTGGGACCCAGTCAGACTAGCTGTCTGTAATGTCTTTCTGGTTCTGTCTGGGACCCAGTCAGACTAGCTGTCTGTAATGTCTTCCTGGTTCTGTCTGGGACCCAGTCAGACTAGCTGTCTGTAATGTCTTTCTGGTTCTGTCTGGGACCCAGTCAGACTAGCTGTCTGTAATGTCTTTCTGGTTCTGTCTGGGACTCAGACTAGCTGTCTGTAATGTCTTTCTGGTTCTGTCTGGGACTCAGACTAGCTGTCTGTAATGTCTTTCTGGTTCTGTCTGGGACTCAGACTAGCTGTCTGTAATGTCTTCCTGGTTCTGTCTGGGACCCAGTCAGACTAGCTGTCTGTAATGTCTTCCTGGTTCTGTCTGGGACTCAGACGAGCTGTCTGTAATATCTTTCTGGTTCTGTCTGGGACCCAGTCAGACTAGCTGTCTGTAATGTCTTTCTGGTTCTGTCTGGGACCCAGTCAGACTAGCTGTCTGTAATGTCTTCCTGGTTCTATCTGGGACTCAGACTAGCTATCTGTAATGTCTTTCTGGTTCTGTCTGGGACCCAGTCAGACTAGCTGTCTGTAATGTCTTCCTGGTTCTATCTGGGACTCAGACTAGCTGTCTCCGTCGTGTGTTACCTCTTGGTTTCTCCTCAGTGCTTCCTGGTTCTATCTGGGACTCAGACTAGCTGTCTCCGTGGTGTGTTACCTCTTGGTTTCTCCTCAGTGCTTCCTGGTTCTATCTGGGACTCAGACTAGCTGTCTCCGTGGTGTGTTACCTCTTGGTTTCTCCTCAGTGCTTCCTGGTTCTATCTGGGACTCAGACTAGCTGTCTCCGTCGTGTGTTACCTCTTGGTTTCTCCTCAGTGCTTCCTGGGCGTTGTGAAGCTCAGCTGCATGTTTCCTCATCACCTCTTCAATCGCTCTCTTCACCTGATCCTTCAATCGCTTTCTTTCCTCCTCCGCCTGATCCTTCAATCGCTTTCTCTCTACTTCCGCCTGCTCTGCCAATTTCTTCTTCTCCTGGTTCAGACTCTCTCTCTCCTCCTCCACTAGCTCCGTGTTTCCTTCCATCTGGGTTGTCACTCTTCCTTTCACCTCTTCTATCTCTTTCTGCAGGCGTTCTCTCTCTTCTTCTCTTTCTTTCTGCAGTCTGTCTCTCTCTTCTTCTCTTTCTTTCTGCAGTTTGTCTCTCTCTTCTTCTCTTTCTTTCTGCAGTCTGTGTCTCTCTTCTTCTCTTTCTTTCTGCAGTTTGTCTCTCTCTTCCTCCATCTCTTTCTGCATTTGTTTCTTCTCCACCTCTGCGTGTTTCCGTTCTCTCCGGAGCTCCTCGGACTGAGCCCTCACCATCTCAGAACGCAGACTAGCCAGGGCCTCCGCATGCTGGACACACACACACACGCACACACACACACACACGGTCAGAATGTTGTCTCATTACTGGGTTTCATTCAAAGTTGGTGTGTGTGTGTGTGTGTGTGTGTGTGTGTGTGTGTGTGTGTGTGTGTGTGTGTGTGTGTGTGTGTGTGTGTGTGTGTGTGTGTGTGTGTGTGTGTGTGTGTGTGTGTGTGTGTGTGTGTGTGTGTGTACCTGGCGTATCTGCCTGGCGTGGTCGTGGTTTCTGCTCTGTAACTCCAGCTCTCTGTTCCTGCTCTGCAGTTTGTTCACCTGACCTTTCAACTCCTCCACGTTCACACACACACACCCCTCACACACACCACGACTCAGCAGCTCCTCTGACGCACACACACACACACACACACACACACACACACACACGGAATGCACAAATACGTTCACAGAAGGACATACACATTACATTTTAAACTCCTTTATTGATTGATTGATTATTGAATGGTTGGTTGATTGATTTATTGATTAATAGATTGAGTGATTGGTTGATTGATTGTTTGATTGATTGAGTGAATAATTGGTTGATTGATTCATAGATTGTTTTATTAATCTATTGATGTATTAATTGATTAATTGATTCTTAGATTGTTTTATTAATGTATTTATATATTAAAGTATTAATTGATTGATTGGTTGATTGATTACCTGATTTGCTCTGCAGCTCCTCCTCCTGCAGCAGTAGTCTCTCTTTGGCCACAACTAACTCCTCCCATGCCCTCTTAGCTCCACCCTCTGCCTCCGAGACACGCCTCCTCCCCGACTCCAACTCCTCCTCCAGGTCCTAGAGAGAGAGAGATGGTAGGAAGTAGAGAGTGAGGTTCACACAGGGAAACAGGAAGTAGAGGGTGAGGTTCACACAGGGAAACAGGAAGTAGAGGGTGAGGTTCACACAGAGAAACAGGAAGTAGAGAGTGAGGTTCACACAGGAAAACAGGAAGTAGAGGGTGAGGTTCACACAGGGAAACAGGAAGTAGAGAGTGAGGTTCACACAGGGAAACAGGAAGTAGAGGGTGAGGTTCACACAGGGAAACAGGAAGTAGAGGGTGAGGTTCACACAGGGAAACAGGAAGTAGAGGGTGAGGTTCACACAGGGAAACAGGAAGTAGAGGGTGAGGTTCACACAGGGAAACAGGAAGTAGAGGGTGAGGTTCACACGGGGAAACAGGAAGTAGAGGGTGAGGTTCACACAGGGAAACAGGAAGTATAAGGTGAGGTTCACACATGGAAACAGGAGGTAGAGGGTGAGGTTCACACAGGGAAACAGGAAGTAGAGGGTGTGGTTCACACAGGGAAACAGGAGGTAGAGGGTGAGGTTCACACAGGGAAACAGGAAGTAGAGGGTGAGGTCCACACAGGGAAACAGGAAGTATAAGGTGAGGTTCACACATGGAAACAGGAGTTAGAGGGTGAGGTTCACACAGGGAAACAGGAGGTAGAGGGTGAGGTTCACATGGGGAAACAGGAAGTAGAGGGTGGGGTTCACACAGGGAAACAGGAAGTAGAGGGAGGGGTTCACACAGGGAAACAGGAAGTAGAGGGTGGGGTTCACACAGTGAAACAGGAAGTAGAGGGTGGGGTTCACACAGTGAAACAGGAAGTAGAGGGTGAGGTTCACACAGTGAAACAGGAAGTAGAGGGTGGGGTTCACACAGGGAAACAGGAAGTAGAGGGTGAGGTTCACACGGGGAAACAGGAAGTAGAGGGTGGGGTTCACACAGGGAAACAGGAAGTAGAGGGTGGGGTTCACACAGGGAAACAGGAAGTAGAGGGTGGGGTTCACACAGTGAAACAGGAAGTAGAGGGTGAGGTTCACACAGGGAAACAGGAAGTAGGGGGTGAGGTTCACACAGGGAAACAGGAAGTAGAGGGTGAGGTTCACACAGGGAAACCACCAGCAGCAGGGCTGGAAGGATGAATACACAGGAAACTATGTGACAGCATCACTGGCTATATAAAGACTAGGAATCACTCTCTATTCATCCAGGGCCTGTGTGTGGTGGGGGGGGGGGGGGGTTGGGTTGGCTAGGAATCACTCTCTATTCATCCAGGGCCTGTGTGTGTGTGTGTGGGGGGGGGGGGGTTGGGTCTGTTTGGTTTGACTAGGAATCACTCTCTATTCATCCAGGGCCTGTGTGTGTGTGTGTGTGTGTGTGTGTGTGGGGGGGGGGGTTGGTTTGACTAGGAATCACTCTCTATTCATCCAGGGCCTGTGTGTGGTGGTGGGGGGGGGGGGGTTTGACGATCACTGTGGGTACCAGGAGTCATCAAAATGATAGCAAAACAAGGAGGACATTTTCCCCACAAGGAAAAGTGCTATTTTAGGCTTGGGGGTTAGGTTCAGAGTTAGGGTTAGAATTAGGATTAGGGGTTAGGTTCAGAGTTAGGGTTAGAATTAGGCCTAGGGGTTAGGTTTAGAGTTAGGGTTAGAATTAGGCCTAGGGGTTAGGGTTAGAATTAGGCTTAGGGGTTAGGTTTAGAGTTAGGGTTAGAATTAGGGTTAGGGGTTAGGTTCAGAGTTAGGTTTAGGGGTTAGGTTAGGGTTAGGGGTTAGGGCGAGTACCTGTATTCTGTCCTGTAGTTTGGCAGCGTGTCTCTTGCTCTCGTTGAGTCGCTGCAGACTGCCCTCCATCTCTCCCTCCGCCTTCCTCACCCTCTCTCTCAGTACTGTACTCATCCCTCTCTTCTCCACCTCCTCTCTCTCCTCCCACTGCCGTCTCTCCTCCCTGCACGCCTCCTCCATGCTCCTCTTCAACTCCTCCTTCTCCTCTGTCACCTCCTTCATCCGCCTCTCCCACTTCTCCCTCTCCTCTCTCACTGCTCTCTCCCTCTCCCACTTCTCCCTCTCCTCTCTCACTGCTCTCTCCCTCTCCCACTTCTCCCTCTCCTCTCTCACTGCTCTCTCCCTCTCCTCTCTCACTGCTCTCTCCCTCTCCCACTCCTCCCTCTCCTCTCTCACTGCTCTCTCCCTCTCCTCTCTCACTGCTCTCTCCCTCTCTTCCTCCGCTTGCTCCTTCCCTTTCCTCAGAGTCTTCACCTCCTCCGAGAGGAGTAGCATTCTCTCTGTCTCCTCCTCCTTCCCCTTCCCTCGCTCCTCTTCTCCTTTCCTCCGTAGTTCGTCACATTGGACCTCCAGGCACTGTGCTGCCTCCCCAGCCGTCTCCAGTTCTCTCCCCAGCCGGAGGCTCTCGTCGTGGGCCGTGTTGAGTTGGGTCTGGGCCTCTTGTCTCTCCAGCTCCAGAGCCTGGAGCTTTTCCTCATAGTCCCTCCTCAGCTCTGCCTCTACCCCACGATCCCTCTCCTCTGCCTGGACACGGTAGTTCTCAAAGTCTGCCTGAACCTGGAGGTGTAGAGACACACACAGTTAGTTTAACATGTGGAGATCCACACTGGAACAGACTGGGTGATAGATGGACATGTTGGACGGACAGACGTGGTACCTGAGCAAGAGTTTCCTGCAGCTCTGAGAGGCGTGTCCTAAGCACTACCGACTCCTCCCCCTCGGTACACGTCTCCGTGGTAACCCGCCTCAGCTCTTCCTGGCGGGCGTGGCTGACGGTCTGAAGGGCCGCCTCCTGCTCTTCATTCTTAGTGTTCAGAGAATATATCACCTGACGTTTTGATTAAACAGAGGGGAGGACGAGAGGAAGACGAGAGGAAGGAGATCCATATTCAGGTTCAAGAATACATATTGATCAATCAGTTGCCGTATGTTTTATAATCGCTCGTTACTAGAAGTCCTTCAGGATGTCTGTAGTATATCTACAGTGTCCTCCCAGTGTTATCAGAGACTAGAACTGACCCGGACGACTCACTTACCCTCTGGAGCGGAGGGAGGGAGGGAGGGAGGGGTGTGTGTGTGTGTGTGTGTGTGTGTGTGTGTGTGTGTGTGTGTGTGTGTGTGTGTGTGTGTGGTGTGTGTGTGTGTGTGTGTGTGTGTGTGTGTGTGTGTGTGTGTGTGTGTGTGTGTGTGTGTGTGTGTGTGTGTGTGTGTGTGTGTGTGTGTGTGTGTGTGTGTACAAGCGAGGCGGATTTTATGGTGACGCCTCTCTGTCTGCGGTACACGGCTGGCACAGCACTGTCAGACATTCCGCGCGTGTCACCCCTCTCACCCCCCCCCCCTCTCACCCCCCCCCCCCCCCCCCCTCACCCCCCCTCTCTCCCAGAGGCTTTAGTGAAGCCAGCCTAGACACTATTACCCAATAACTAACGTCCACTAACATGGACCCAAATACCATCGGTAGTATTAGGTATTAGGTCACCTACCAGGCTCTCTGTCCTCCTTCATACCGTATAACATGGACCCAAACACCTTCTGTAGTATTAGGTCACCTACCAGGCTCTCTGTCCTCCTTCATACCGTATAACATGGACCCAAACACCTTCTGTAGTATTAGGTCACCTACCAGGCTCTCTGTCCTCCTTCATACCGTATAACATGGACCTTCTGTAGTATTAGGTCACCTACCAGGCTCTCTGTCCTCCTTCATACCGTATAACATGGACCCAAACACCATCTAATAGCAACACTATCAGCCAATAGAAACAGACCAACACCTTCTAATAGCAACATTATCAGCCAATAGAAACAGACCTTCTAATAGCAAAACTATCAGCCAATAGAAACAGACCTTCTAATAGCAACACTATCAGCCAATAGAAACAGACCACCACCTTCTAACAGCAACACTATCAACCAATAGAAACAGACCTTCTAATAACAACACTATCAGCCAATAGAAACAGACCACCACCTTCTAACAGCAACACTATCAACCAATAGAAACAGACCTTCTAACACCAACACTATGAGCCAATAGAAACAGCCCACCACCTTCTAACACCAACACTATGAGCCAATAGAAACAGCCCCACCTTCTAACACCAACACTATCAGCCAATAGAAACAGACCACCACCTTCTAATAACAACACTATCAGCCAATAGAAACAGCCCCACCTTCTAACACCAACACTATCAGCCAATAGAAACAGACCTTCTAACAACAACACTATCAGCCAATAGAAACAGACCTTCTAACAGCAACACTATGAGCCAATAGAAACAGCAGTGCTTGTTTCCTGCACCAGGAGAACGGATCACTACTCCACCAGGAGAACGGATCACTACTCCACCAGGAGAACGGATCACTACTCCACCAGGAGAACGGATCACTACTCCACCAGGAGAACGGATCACTACTCCACCAGGAGAACGGATCACTACTCCACCAGGAGAACGGATCGCTACTCCACCAGGAGAACGGATCACTACTCCACCAGGAGAACGGATCACTACTCCACCAGGAGAACGGATCACTACTCCACCAGGAGAACGGATCACTACTCCACCAGGAGAACGGATCACTACTCCACCAGGAGAACGGATCACTACTCCACCAGGAGAACGGATCACTACTCCACCAGGAGAACGGATCACTACTCCACCAGGAGAACGGATCACTACTCCACCAGGAGAACGGATCACTACTCCACCAGGAGAACGGATCACTACTCCACCAGGAGAATGGATCACTACTCCCAGGCTTTTTAGAAGAGATCATTGGTTCTGAGGGATCTATGAAGGATCTATAGAGGTATTATAATGGGTTCAGGAAGGCTTCATTAAGACTTTATAATGTTTCATTTAAAATAGGCAGACAGACAGGCAGACAGGCGGACAGACAGACAGACAGACAGACACAGACAGGCGGACCGACAGGCAGGCAGACCGACAGGCAGACAGGCGGACCGACAGACAGACGGGCAGGCAGGCAGGCATGCAGACAGATAAACAGGCAGACAGACAGACAGGCAGACAGACAGACAGGCAGACAAACAGGCAGACAGACAGGCAGGCAGACAGAGACAGGCAGGCAGGCAGACAGACAGACAGACAGACAGACAGACAGACAGACAGACAGACAGACAGACAGACAGACAGACAGACAGGGCCAGCCTACCAGTGCTGATGAACATCAATTCTAATACACACAGACACAAACGCTGACCAGTCAGACTTCAGGCACCACTCACCTACACACACACACACACACACTGATTGTCACCTACACACACACACACACTGATTGTCACCTACACACACACTGATTGTCACCTACACACACACACACACACTGAATGTCACCTACACACACACACACACACTGATTGTCACCTACACACACACACACACACTGATTGTCACCTACACACACACACACACACACTGATTGTCACCTACACACACACACACACACACACACTGAATGTCATCTACACACAGAGGGAGTGGACGTGCCAGGGGGAAGATGGAGAAGCCATCACAGCATTGTCATGAGCAGCAGGCAACTGCCCTGACTGAGCTATCTCTATCTCTCTCTCTGTCCAGTCTTACCTGGCTGAGCTATCTCTCTGTCCAATCTTACCTGGCTGAGCTATCTCTCTGTCCAGTCTTACCTAGCTGAGCTATCTTTATCTCTCTCTCTGTCCAGTCTTACCTAGCTGAGCTATCTTTATCTATCTCTCTGTCCAGTCTTACCTAGCTGAGCTATCTTTATCTCTCTCTCTGTCCAGTCTTACCTAGCTGAGCTATCTTTATCTCTCTCTCTGTCCAGTCTTACCTAACTGAGCTATCTCTCTGTCCAGTCTTACCTAACTGAGCTATCTTTATCTATCTCTCTGTCCAGTCTTACCTAGCTGAGTTATCTTTATCTATCTCTCTGTCCAGTCTTACCTAGCTGAGTTATCTTTATCTATCTCTCTGTCCAGTCTTACCTGGCTGAGTTATCTTTATCTCTCTCTCTATCCAGTCTTACCTGGCTGAGTTATCTTTATCTCTCTCTCTATCCAGTCTTACCTAGCTGAGCTATCTTTATCTATCTCTCTGTCCAGTCTTACCTAGCTGAGCTATCTTTATCTCTCTCTCTCTGTCCAGTCTTACCTAGCTGAGCTATCTTTATCTCTCTCTCTGTCCAGTCTTACCTAGCTGAGCTATCTTTATCTCTCTCTCTGTCCAGTCTTACCTTTTATCTGTCTCATACCTTGGTTATCTGAGCTATATCTTCTATCTCCCCTGTCTCATACCTTGGTTATCTCCCCTGTCTCATACCTTGGTTATCTCCCCTGTCTCATACCTTGGTTATCTCCCCTGTCTCATACCTTGATTATCTCCCCTGTCTCATACCTTGGTTAGCTGAGCTATCTTCTTGCACATCTTGCCATGCATCTGATAATCATAAAGCTCCTGTTCTATGTTCGGTAAGTCTGCTGCAGTCCCGTTAAGGCTACCGGAGCCTGGGCCGGGGAGCTGCGGGGCTTTACCAGTACCCGAAGCCATCATAACCCTCACGAGACAACTTCCACCAGCTATTAGGATCCAAACGAATAATGGAACAAAAGGAAATTCCCGGTAATGCTCGCTCTACGGTTTGCCTCAGAGGTTTGTGTGTTTCTTCCTTCTGTAAGTGAATAACAATCCCCTCCGCTGTGGCGGAAAAGCAGCCAGCGCAATAGTCATGGTGAGAAACGTAAACGT
Source organism: Salvelinus fontinalis (assembly GCF_029448725.1). Classification (NCBI taxonomy): domain Eukaryota; kingdom Metazoa; phylum Chordata; class Actinopteri; order Salmoniformes; family Salmonidae; genus Salvelinus; species Salvelinus fontinalis. The sequence goes on along the minus strand of NW_026600422.1, from coordinate 55,556 downwards.
AAATCGGTGAGATTCTCTCGCCAACTTGCTTTCCCCTCTCTCTCCTCTGCCCGGTGCTCGCTGCGCGGAGGTCACCGGCTCCAATTCCATCAGGGACGCGCTTGCCTCACGACAGCAGTCCCACCGCTGTCTTGTCAACCGATTTGTTTTCTTATTTTAACCGGGGAGCGCTCGAGGATGAAGGCATGTGTCCCGACCACCTGTCTCTCGAGCAGCAGGGGCGGAGAGGGCGTATGGAACATTACCGTAGACAGCTCTCGCTCTCCCTCTTGAGCAGCAGGGGCGGAGAGGGCGTATGGAACATTACCGTAGACAGCTCTCGCTCTCCCTCTTGAGCAGAGCGCTGCAGTGCTGCTACGCCCCTCCCCGGTTTTGCTGTAGTGTCGGTCCACACACACACAAAACACACGCACGCGCACACACTCACACAAACACACACACGCACACACCCAGGATGAAAGGCTTTTTAATGAATCAATTGACTTATTGCATGGATTCATCATGAGTATTTGCAGGTGAACTCCCTGCCTATTCAGATGATGAGTCTGTTTAATAAGTCCATATTTATTATTGTAGACCTATTCACTAGGCCCAGTATAGCCTCTATCAAAGTATTAATTCACAATGGATTCTATCCTATATCACATTCTACCCTGTATCACATTCTACCCTGTATCACAATCTACCCTGTATCACATTCTACCCTGTATCACATTCTACCCTGTATCACATTCTACCCTGTATCACAATCTACCCTGTATCACATTCTACCCTGTATCACATTCTATCCTGTATCACATTCTACCGTGTATCACATTCTACCCTGTATCACAATCTACCCTGTATCACAATCTACCCTGTATCACATTCTGTCCTGTATCACATTCTACCGTGTATCACAATCTATCGTGTATCACATTCTATCGTGTATCACATTCTATCCTATATCACAATCTACCCTGTATCACATTCTACCCTGTATCACATTCTATCCTGTATCACAATCTGTCCTGTATCACATTCTATCCTATATCACAATCTACCGTGTATCACATTCTGTCCTGTATCACATTCTACCCTGTATCACATTCTACCCTGTATCACATTCTATCCTGTATCACATTCTATCCTATATCACATTCTATCCTGTATCACATTCTACCCTGTATCACATTCTGTCCTGTATCACATTCTACCCTGTATCACATTCTACCCTGTATCACATTCTACCCTGTATCACATTCTACCCTGTATCACATTCTATCCTGTATCACATTCTACCCTGTATCACATTCTATCCTGTATCACAATCTACCGTGTATCACATTCTATCCTGTATCACATTCTATCCTGTATCACATTCTATCCTATATCACATTCTATCCTGTATCACATTCTATCCTGTATCAAATTCTATCCTGTATCACATTCTACCCTGTATCACATTCTACCCTATATCACATTCTATCCTGTATCACAATCTACCCTAAATCACAATCTACCGTGTATCACATTCTACCCTGTATCACATTCTACCCTGTATCACAATCTACCCTGTATCACATTCTATCCTGTATCACAATCTACCCTGTATCACATTCTACCCTGTATCACATTCTATCCTGTATCACATTCTATCCTGTATCACATTCTACCCTGTATCACATTCTACCCTGTATCACATTCTATCCTGTATCACATTCTATCCTGTATCACATTCTATCCTGTATCACATTCTACCCTATATCACAATCTATCGTGTATCACATTCTACCCTGTATCACAATCTACCCTGTATCACATTCTATCCTGTATCACATTCTACCCTATATCACAATCTATCGTGTATCACATTCTACCCTGTATCACAATCTACCCTGTATCACATTCTACCCTGTATCACATTCTATCCTATATCACATTCTACCCTGTATCACAATCTATCGTGTATCACATTCTACCCTGTATCACAATCTACCCTGTATCACATTCTATCCTGTATCACATTCTATCCTGTATCACATTCTACCCTGTATCACATTCTATCCTGTATCACATTCTACCCTATATCACAATCTACCGTGTATCACATTCTATTCTATATCACAATCTACCGTGTATCACATTCTATCCTGTATCACATTCTACCCTGTATCACATTCTACCCTGTATCACATTCTACCCTGTATCACATTCTATCCTGTATCACATTCTACACTGTATCACATTCTACACTGTATCACATTCTACCCTGTATCACATTCTACCCTGTATCACATTCTACCCTGTATCACAATCTACCGTGTATCACAATCTACCGTGTATCACATTCTACCCTGTATCACATTCTACCCTGTATCACATTCTACCCTGTATCACAATCTACCGTGTATCACATTCTACCGTGTATCACATTCTACCCTGTATCACATTCTACCCTGTATCACATTCTACCCTGTATCACATTCTACCCTATATCACAATCTACCGTGTATCACATTCTACCGTGTATCACATTCTACCCTATATCACATTCTACCGTGTATCACATTCTATCCTGTATCACATTCTATCCTGTATCACATTCTATCCTGTATCACATTCTACCCTATATCACAATCTATCGTGTATCACATTCTACCCTGTATCACATTCTACCCTGTATCACATTCTACCCTGTATCACATTCTGTCCTATATCACATTCTATCCTATATCACATTCTATCCTGTATCACATTCTATCCTGTATCACATTCTACCCTAAATCACATTCTACCCTGTATCACATTCTATCCTAGATCTAGTCCTGTAGGAGGTCAATGCACAGCGGGTTAATATCCTAGATATAGCCCTACATACAGATGTAGGAATCTTAATTTGATCACTATTTTGTTGCTGAGAATCTTCCTGCACTGCAGGAAATGTAAAATAGTAGTATATTCAAGGTTGCAAAAGGCTTCTAAAGTTTGTAATTTTAATTTTAAAATGTCAGACTTACACTAACGAAACATGTATGAACCTCTACAAAACATGTCCATTGGTTATATATCCACATAATAATTCACATCTTCTGTTGCTGCATGATTATTTTGCCTCAAATTAAGATGCTACATCTGTAGGACACCCATGTGCGGCAGGTTAATATCCTAGGCCTAAATGCATCAATTTTTTTTTAATGAACCTTTATTTAACTAGGCACGTCAGTTTTAAGAACAAATGTTTATTTACAACGACAGGCCTACACCTGGACGACACTGGGCCAATTGTACGCCACCCTATGGGACTCCCAATCACAGTTGGGTTGTGATACAGCCTGGATTTGAACCAGGGTGTCTGTAGTGACGCCTCTAGCACTGAGTGCCTTAGACCGCCGCGCCACTCGGGAGCCCGAGTGCATACAAGCTGCTTTATAGCCATTACTATTCTATCTGTCTGCCTGTCTGCCTCTATACATCCTCAAGTTCCCGCTGCTGACCTAAATAAAGGCAGTGGTTTGGTGAGCAGAGACAGAGTGGAGCCTCGTGCCCTTCCCACGGGTGTGTTCTGTTATGACCTCCATTCCTTACCAGCTGCCAGCGAGCGAACAGCTGCGGCCTGCACAGCCCGGAAACAACAGACAGGCAGACAGACAGCCTGGCCTGCACAGCCCGGAAACAACAGACAGACAGGCAGACAGCCTGGCCTGCACAGCCCGGAAACAACAGACAGGCAGACAGACAGACAGACAGACAGACAGACAGACGGCCTGGCCTTCCCAGCCCGGAAACAACAGACAGACAGGCGGCCTGGCCTGCACAGCCCGGAAACAACAGACAGGCAGACAGACAGGCAGACAGACAGACGGCCTGGCCTGCACAGCCCGGAAACAACAGACAGACAGGCGGCCTGGCCTGCACAGCCCGGAAACAACAGACAGGCAGACAGACAGACAGACAGGCAGACAGACAGACGGCCTGGCCTTCCCAGCCCGGAAACAACAGACAGGCAGACAGACAGGCAGACAGACAGACGGCCTGGCCTGCACAGCCCGGAAACAACAGACAGGCAGACAGACAGACAGACAGGCAGACAGACAGACGGCCTGGCCTTCCCAGCCCGGAAACAACAGACAGGCAGACAGACAGACAGACGGCCTGGCCTTCCCAGCCCGGAAACAACAGACAGACAGACAGACAGACGGCCTGGCCTTCCCAGCCCGGAAACAACAGACAGACAGGCGGCCTGGCCTTCACAGCCAGGAAACAACAGACAGGCAGACAGACAGACAGACAGACGGCCTGGCCTTCCCAGCCCGGAAACAACAGACAGGCAGACAGACAGACAGACGGCCTGGCCTTCCCAGCCCGGAAACAACAGACAGACAGACAGACAGGCGGCCTGGCCTTCCCAGCCCGGAAACAACAGACAGACAGGCGGCCTGGCCTTCACAGCCAGGAAACAACAGACAGGCAGACAGGCAGACAGACAGCCCGGAAACAACAGACAGGCAGACAGACAGCCTGGCCTTCACAGACAGGAAACAACAGACAGGCAGACAGGCCTTCACAGCCCAGAAACAACAGACAGGCAGACAGGCCTTCACAGCCAGGAAACAACAGACAGGCAGACAGGCCTTCACAGCCCAGAAACAACAGACAGGCAGACAGGTCTTCACAGCCCAGAAACAACAGACAGGCAGACAGGCCTTCACAGCCAGGAAACAACAGACAGGCAGACAGACAGCCTGGCCTTCACAGCCAGGAAACAACAGACATAGTATCTGTTATTACTACTACATAGACCGATAGTATCTGTTATTACTACTACATAGACCGATAGTATCTGTTATTACTACATAGACCGATAGTATCTGTTATTATTACTACATAGACCGATAGTATCTGTTATTACTACTACATAGACCGATAGTATCTGTTATTACTACTACATAGACCGATAGTATCTGTTATTACTACTACATAGACCGATAGTATCTGTTATTACTACTACATAGACCGATAGTATCTGTTATTACTACTACATAGACCGATAGTATCTGTTATTACTACTACATAGACCGATAGTATCTGTTATTACTACTACATAGACCGATAGTATCTGTTATTACTACTACATAGACCGATAGTATCTGTTATTACTACATAGACCGATAGTATCTGTTATTACTACTACATAGACCGATAGTATCTGTTATTACTACTACATAGACCGATAGTATCTGTTATTACTACATAGACCGATAGTATCTGTTATTACTACTACATAGACCGATAGTATCTGTTATTACTACATAGACCGATAGTATCTGTTATTACTACTACATAGACCGATAGTATCTGTTATTACTACATAGACCGATAGTATCTGTTATTACTACATAGACCGATAGTATCTGTTATTACTACTACATAGACCGATAGTATCTGTTATTATTACTACATAGACCGATAGTATCTGTTATTACTACTACATAGACCGATAGTATCTGTTATTACTACTACATAGACCGATAGTATCTGTTATTACTACTACATAGACCAATAGTATCTGTTATTACTACTACATAGACCGATAGTATCTGTTATTACTACTACATAGACCGATAGTATCTGTTATTACTACTACATAGACCGATAGTATCTGTTATTACTACTACATAGACCGATAGTATCTGTTATTACTACATAGACCGATAGTATCTGTTATTACTACTACATAGACCGATAGTATCTGTTATTACTACTACATAGACCGATAGTATCTGTTATTATTACTACATAGACCGATAGTATCTGTTATTACTACATAGACCGATAGTATCTGTTATTACTACATAGACCGATAGTATCTGTTATTACTACTACATAGACCGACTACATAGACCGATAGTATCTGTTATTATTACTACATAGACCGATAGTATCTGTTATTACTACTACATAGACCGATAGTATCTGTTATTACTACTACATAGACCGATAGTATCGGTTATTACTACTACATAGACCGATAGTATCTGTTATTACTACTACATAGACCGATAGTATCTGTTATTACTACATAGACCGATAGTATCTGTTATTATTACTACATAGACCGATAGTATCTGTTATTACTACTACATAGACCGATAGTATCTGTTATTACTACATAGACCGATAGTATCTGTTATTACTACATAGACCGATAGTATCTGTTATTACTACATAGACCGATAGTATCTGTTATTACTACATAGACCGATAGTATCTGTTATTACTACTACATAGACCGATAGTATCTGTTATTACTACATAGACCGATAGTATCTGTTATTATTACTACATAGACCGATAGTATCTGTTATTACTACTACATAGACCGATAGTATCTGTTATTACTACTACATAGACCGATAGTATCTGTTATTACTACTACATAGACTGATAGTATCTGTTATTACTACATAGACCGATAGTATCTGTTATTACTACTACATAGACCGATAGTATCTGTTATTACTACTACATAGACTGATAGTATCTGTTATTACTACTACATAGACCGATAGTATCTGTTATTACTACTACATAGACCGATAGTATCTGTTATTACTACTACATAGACCGATAGTATCTGTTATTACTACTACATAGACCGATAGTATCTGTTATTACTACTACATAGACCGATAGTATCTGTTATTACTACAGAGACAGATAGTATCTGTTATTACTACTACATAGACCGATAGTATCTGTTATTACTACTACATAGACCGATAGTATCTGTTATTACTACATAGACCGATAGTATCTGTTATTATTACTACATAGACCAATAGTATCTGTTATTACTACTACATAGACCGATAGTATCTGTTATTACTACTACATAGACCGATAGTATCTGTTATTACTACTACATAGACCGATAGTATCTGTTATTACTACTACATAGACCGATAGTATCTGTTATTACTACAGAGACAGATAGTATCTGTTATTACTACTACATAGACCGATAGTATCTGTTATTATTACTACATAGACCGATAGTATCTGTTATTACTACTACATAGACCGATAGTATCTGTTATTATCACTACATAGACCGATAGTATCTGTTATTACTACATAGACCGATAGTATCTGTTATTACTACTACATAGACCGATAGTATCTGTTATTATTACTACATAGACTGATAGTATCTGTTATTACTACATAGACCGATAGTATCTGTTATTACTACTACATAGACCGATAGTATCTGTTATTACTACTACATAGACCGATAGTATCTGTTATTACTACTACATAGACCGATAGTATCTGTTATTACTACATAGACCGATAGTATCTGTTATTATTACTACATAGACCGATAGTATCTGTTATTACTACTACATAGACCGATAGTATCTGTTATTATTACTACATAGACCGATAGTATCTGTTATTACTACTACATAGACCGATAGTATCTGTTATTACTACTACATAGACCGATAGTATCTGTTATTACTACTACATAGACCGACTACATAGACCGATAGTATCTGTTATTACTACTACATAGACCGATAGTATCTGTTATTACTACTACATAGACCGATAGTATCTGTTATTACTACTACATAGACCGATAGTATCTGTTATTACTACTACATAGACCGATAGTATCTGTTATTACTACTACATAGACCGATAGTATCTGTTATTACTACATAGACCGATAGTATCTGTTATTATTACTACATAGACCGATAGTATCTGTTATTACTACTACATAGACCGATAGTATCTGTTATTACTACATAGACCGATAGTATCTGTTATTACTACATAGACCGATAGTATCTGTTATTACTACATAGACCGATAGTATCTGTTATTACTACATAGACCGATAGTATCTGTTATTACTACTACATAGACCGATAGTATCTGTTATTACTACATAGACCGATAGTATCTGTTATTATTACTACATAGACCGATAGTATCTGTTATTACTACTACATAGACCGATAGTATCTGTTATTACTACTACATAGACCGATAGTATCTGTTATTACTACTACATAGACTGATAGTATCTGTTATTACTACTACATAGACCGATAGTATCTGTTATTACTACTACATAGACCGATAGTATCTGTTATTACTACTACATAGACTGATAGTATCTGTTATTACTACTACATAGACCGATAGTATCTGTTATTACTACTACATAGACCGATAGTATCTGTTATTACTACTACATAGACCGATAGTATCTGTTATTACTACTACATAGACCGATAGTATCTGTTATTACTACAGAGACAGATAGTATCTGTTATTACTACTACATAGACCGATAGTATCTGTTATTACTACTACATAGACCGATAGTATCTGTTATTACTACATAGACCGATAGTATCTGTTATTATTACTACATAGACCAATAGTATCTGTTATTACTACTACATAGACCGATAGTATCTGTTATTACTACTACATAGACCGATAGTATCTGTTATTACTACTACATAGACCGATAGTATCTGTTATTACTACTACATAGACCGATAGTATCTGTTATTACTACAGAGACAGATAGTATCTGTTATTACTACTACATAGACCGATAGTATCTGTTATTATTACTACATAGACCGATAGTATCTGTTATTACTACTACATAGACCGATAGTATCTGTTATTATCACTACATAGACCGATAGTATCTGTTATTACTACATAGACCGATAGTATCTGTTATTACTACTACATAGACCGATAGTATCTGTTATTATTACTACATAGACTGATAGTATCTGTTATTACTACATAGACCGATAGTATCTGTTATTACTACTACATAGACCGATAGTATCTGTTATTACTACTACATAGACCGATAGTATCTGTTATTACTACTACATAGACCGATAGTATCTGTTATTACTACATAGACCGATAGTATCTGTTATTATTACTACATAGACCGATAGTATCTGTTATTACTACTACATAGACCGATAGTATCTGTTATTATTACTACATAGACTGATAGTATCTGTTATTACTACTACATAGACCGATAGTATCTGTTATTACTACTACATAGACCGATAGTATCTGTTATTACTACATAGACCGATAGTATCTGTTATTACTACTGCATAGACCGATAGTATCTGTTATTACTACTACATAGACCGATAGTATCTGTTATTATTACTACATAGACCGATAGTATCTGTTATTATTACTACATAGACCGATAGTATCTGTTATTATTACTACATAGACCGATAGTATCTGTTATTACCACATAGACCGATAGTATCTGTTATTACCACATAGACCGATAGTATCTGTTATTACTACTACATAGACCGATAGTATCTGTTATTACTACATAGACCGATAGTATCAGGTCTGTTATTACTACTACATAGACCGATAGTATCTGTTATTATTACTACATAGACCGATAGTATCTGTTATTACTACTACATAGACCGATAGTATCTGTTATTACTACTACATAGACCGATAGTATCTGTTATTATTACTACATAGACCGATAGTATCAGGGCTGTTATTACTACTACATAGACCGATAGTATCTGTTATTATTACTACATAGACCGATAGTATCAGGGCTGTTATTACTACATAGACCGATAGTATCTGTTATTATTACTACATAGACCGATAGTATCTGTTATTACTACATAGACCGATAGTATCTGTTATTACTACTACATAGACCGATAGTATCTGTTATTACTACTACATAGACTGATAGTATCTGTTATTACTACTACATAGACCGATAGTATCTGTTATTATTACTACATAGACCGATAGTATCTGTTATTATTACTACATAGACCGATAGTATCTGTTATTACTACTACAAAGACCGATAGTATCTGTTATTACCACATAGACCGATAGTATCTGTTATTACTACATAGACCGATAGTATCTGTTATTACTACTACATAGACCGATAGTATCTGTTATTACTACATAGACCGATAGTATCTGTTATTATTACTACATAGACCGATAGTATCTGTTATTACTACATAGACCGATAGTATCTGTTATTACTACTACATAGACCGATAGTATCTGTTATTACTACATAGACCGATAGTATCTGTTATTACTACTACATAGACCGATAGTATCTGTTATTACTACATAGACCGATAGTATCTGTTATTACTACTACATAGACCGATAGTATCTGTTATTACTACTACATAGACCGATAGTATCTGTTATTACTACTACATAGACCGATAGTATCTGTTATTACTACATAGACCGATAGTATCTGTTATTATTACTACATAGACCGATAGTATCTGTTATTACTACATAGACCGATAGTATCTGTTATTATTACTACATAGACTGATAGTATCAGGGCTGTTATGGGGTTTTATTTTTCCACTTCTCTAGCCAGATGTTTAGTATTCAGAGCTCCCTTGTTCTCGTTTATAAACATTAACCTGTGTTAAGAACCTAGGCTTACTCAAAATAGAAAAGTAAGTAAATATCACATTTCAGAAAATAATTTATTTATGGTAGTCTCAGCTCATATCTTGCAGGCAGATAAATGTCCATTGTGAGGGGCATGGCGGTGGAGGCCCAGGTGGATAAATGTCCATTGTGAGGGGCAGGGCGGTGGAGGCCCAGGCGGATAAATGTCCATTGTGAGGGGCAGGGCGGTGAATGGGGCAGGCAGATAAATGTCCATTGGCGGCGAGGGCAGGGAGGATAAATGTCCATTGTGAGGGGCAGGGTGAGGGAGGCCCAGGCAGATAAATGTCCATTGGCGGCGAGGCCGAGGCAGATAAATGTCCATTATGGGGGGCAGGATGAGGGAGGCCCAGGCGGATAAATGTCCATTATGGGGGGCAGGATGAGGGAGGCCCAGGCGGATAAATGTCCATTATGGGGGGCAGGATGAGGGAGGCCCAGGCGGATAAATATCCATTGTGGGGGGCAGGGTGAGGGAGGCCTAGGCGGATAAATGTCCATTTTGGGGGGCAGGATGAGGGAAGCCCAGGCGGATAAATGTCCATTGTGGGGGGCAGGATGAGGGAGGCCCAGGCGGATAAATGTCCATTATGGGGGGCAGGATGAGAGAGGCCCAGGCGGATAAATGTCCATTATGGGGGGCAGGATGAGAGAGGCCCAGGCGGATAAATGTCCATTGGGGGGGTGAAGGGGGTTATATTTGCTATTCTCTGAGGGCCTATGTTCCGAACCCGCTATAGTGCTTTTATGGGTGTCATGTGTAACAGTTTAACTTTATACATCTGTTACACACGCACCCCTAAAATTCGGAGGAGGCACAAAGTACTAGGTGTGGATGGCTGGGGGGGTGGTCTTGAGAGGGGCTTAACCCCCCATACATAAGTTGGAGAATTTTGCATTTTTCAAACAACTGAAACAGAAAAACTACAGGGGTTTTTGAGAGAAGGCCTGAAGAGAGAGAGAGCCAGATAGCCAGAGAGGATGAGTAGAAATTTTACCTAGTACAGATTTCTTCAAATTCATTTTTTATTTTTTTATTAACTAGGCAAGTCAGTTAAGAACTTATTCTTATTTACAATAACGGCCTACCGGGGAACAGTGGGTTAACTGCCTTGTTCAGGGACAGAACGACAGATTTATACCTTGTCAGCTCGGGGATTTGATCCAGCAACCTTCCCGATTACTGGCCCAATCCTCTAACCACTAGGCTACCTGCCTCCTCTAACCACTAGGCTACCTGCCTCCTCTAACCACTAGGCTACCTGCCTCCTCTAACCGCTAGGCTACCTGCCTCCTCTAACCGCTAGGCTACCTGCCTCCTCTAACCACTAGGCTACCTGCCTCCTCTAACCACTAGGCCACCTGCCTCCTCTAACCACTAGACTACCTGCCTCCTCTAACCACTAGGCTACCTGTCTCCTCTAACCACTAGACTACCTGCCTCCTCTAACCACTAGGCTACCTGTCTCCTCTAACCACTAGGCCACCTGCCTCCTCTAACCACTAGGCTACCTGCCACCTCTAACCACTAGGCTACCTGCCTCCTCTAACCACTAGGCTACCTGCCTCCTCTAACCACTAGGCCAGCCTGTCTCCTCTAACCACAAGGCTACCTGCCTCCTCTAACCACTAGGCTACCTGCCTCCTCTAACCACTAGGCTACCTGCCCCCTCTAACCACTAGGCTACCTGCCCCTCCTCTAACCGCTAGGCTACCTGCCTCCTCTAACCACTAGGCTACCTGCCTCCTCTAACCACTAGGCTACCTGCCTCCTCTAACCGCTAGGCTACCTGCCTCCTCTAACCACTAGGCTACCTGCCTCCTCTAACCACTAGGCTACCTGCCTCCTCTAACCGCTAGGCTACCTGCCTCCTCTAACCACTAGGCTACCTGCCTCCTCTAACCGCTAGGCTACCTGCCTCCTCTAACCACTAGGCTACCTGCCTCCTCTAACCGCTAGGCTACCTGCCTCCTCTAACCACTAGGCTACCTGCCTCCTCTAACCGCTAGGCTACCTGCCTCCTCTAACCACTAGGCTACCTGCCTCCTCTAACCGCTAGGCCAGCCTGTCTCCTCTAACCACAAGGCTACCTGCCTCCTCTAACCACTAGGCTACCTGCCTCCTCTAACCACTAGGCTACCTGCCCCCTCTAACCACTAGGCTACCTGCCCCTCCTCTAACCGCTAGGCTACCTGCCTCCTCTAACCACTAGGCTACCTGCCTCCTCTAACCACTAGGCTACCTGCCTCCTCTAACCGCTAGGCTACCTGCCTCCTCTAACCACTAGGCTACCTGCCTCCTCTAACCACTAGGCTACCTGCCTCCTCTAACCGCTAGGCTACCTGCCTCCTCTAACCACTAGGCTACCTGCCTCCTCTAACCGCTAGGCTACCTGCCTCCTCTAACCACTAGGCTACCTGCCTCCTCTAACCGCTAGGCTACCTGCCTCCTCTAACCGCTAGGCTACCTGTCTCCTCTAACCGCTAGGCTACCTGCCTCCTCTAACCGCTAGGCTACCTGTCTCCTCTAACCGCTAGGCTACCTGCCTCCTCTAACCGCTAGGCTACCTGCCTCCTCTAACCGCTAGGCTACCTGCCTCCTCTAACCGCTAGGCTACCTGCCTCCTCTAACCACTAGGCTACCTGCCTCCTCTAACCGCTAGGCTACCTGCCTCCTCTAACCGCTAGGCTACCTGCCTCCTCTAACCACTAGGCTACCTGCCTCCTCTAACCGCTAGGCTTACCTGCCGCCCCAATCATGTGTTATTTGTGGTAATTCATTGTATCTCACAGATGGAGTGGACATCCCAGAAGATTGATTTGGTGAAAGCAGCAGTAGAGAATGTTTTGGGCGTGTCAGAGATTATAGTATGAACTACGGGGGGGGGGGGGGGGGGGGGGGTTGGGGGGGGGGGGGGGGGGGTTGAGAGAAGTGTTTCCTTCCTCCCAGGCCGATGGCCGGTGTAGGATCTGTTAGGGCCAGAGTAGTGGGAAGAGGTGATGGGTTTGTTGGGGATAGTGGTGTGTATTTAGGGTTAGATGGTGGTGCAATTAACTATTTCCCATTTTTTTGTAATAAAAAAAAGAAGAAGAAGCAATTCACAGTCCGACTTGTGAAAGGTCGGAAAGCCACATGACGAGGGAGAGGGCAAATATTTTTTACAAGGAGCTGGATAGAACCTTTTTTTTCTTCTATTGTGTTATTGACTGTGCGTTTGTTTATTTCATGTGTTTTATTTTAATTTTATTTCACCTTTATTTAACCAGGTAAGCTAGTTGAGAACAAGTTCTCATTTACAACTGCGACCTGGCCAAGAATAAAGCAAAGCAGTGCGACAGAAACAACAACACAGAGTTACACATGGAATAAACAAGAGTACAATCAATAACACAATAGAAAAAAAGTCTATATACAGTGTGTGCAAATGGCGTGAGGTGGTAAGGCATTAAATAGGCCATAGTAGCGAAGTAATTACAATTTAGCAGATTAACACTGGAGTGATAAATGTGTAACTCTGTGTTGTTTGTGTCGCACTGCTTTGCTTTATCTTGGCCAGATCGTAGTTCTCAACTGGCCTACCTGGTTAAATAAAGGGGAAATAAAACTAAATTAAATAAAAAAGAAGGGGAATGACGTAGTCAACATAAATCTCCCCTCTCGCGAGACTGGCAGTTAAATTTGAAAACGGGCGGCAGACGCAGACACGACAAGCAGCGCGAGTTGTCAATAACAAGTAAGAACAAACGGAAATCTCAATTTATTTTTTTATCTGTTAAATGTTATTTATTTACTAAATAAACTTTATTGGCAATATTAATGCTTTTGTGAGACGTGTCATCCCCGTTTCCAACCTCTTTGGTACTGTTGAGACAATGTTTTTCTGCCTCAGTGTGTCCGTAGGGAGCTTGAGGAGTGGCTGGAAGGAGAGAAACGTTAGCTAGCTAGCTATTATTAGCTTTTAAAACAGTTAATTATTGCATAATAGAGGACTTTATGTGAGAACTATTCTAGCCGAAGAGGACGGGTGAGATATTCGTCTGGAATAGTGAAATGGGGTCATTTGAAGAAAGTTTCGCTAATTGAAACTAGAGCTAGATGGCCAACGTCATTAATACTGTAGCTGCTACAGCTGCTACGACGTTGGCTATGGTAGCTAAATACCAGGTAGCTAAATTAACGTCGAATAGCTACAAACAGTGCTTGTTGTTGGATGTTTAACCCAATTTTCCAGTCACATACCTCGACTACTTCCCTTCATTGTTTAATACGTTAACTAGGCTTATTGTCTTTTTTTGTATGCTAACAAGCCAACTAGTGTAGTTTAATGCTAGTTTGGTTTAACGCTAGTGTAGTTTATACCTGTGTTTGAATGATAAGGTTGTAGCTAACTGTCGGTTTTGTTTCTTCAGGAGAGAAAGATGACTGGGGAAAGTGAGTTGGCGATAAAAGAGGCGTTTCAGCGCGCTCAGAAAGGACACAATAACAAGGCTAAACTGGTGGCCAGTCTCAAGAACACGTACAACAAGGTACACACGCCTGTAAACACACCTGTAAACACACAAACACACCTGTAAACACACACCTAATCAATCAATCAAATGTATTTATAAAGCCCATTTTGCATCAGCCGATGTCACAAAGTGCTATACAGAAACCCAGCCTAAAACCACAAACGGCAAGCAATGCAGGTGTAGAAGCACGGTGGCTAGGAAAAACTCCCATGGTACACACACACACACATACTGTACAATAAGGTGTAAACACACATAGTGACACACACATGTTTAAATCACTGTTTCTGTTAATCCTCTTTCTATTACCAGCAAGAGAACCACCCAACCTGTTTCCTGTGTGTCTGTCTCTCTGTCCCGTCTCTAGTTGGAGGACAAGACATTGTTCCACGAGGAGTTTTTCCAGTACCTGAAGCACGCCATGATCGTGTACAAGAGAGAACCGGCTGTGGAAAACGTCATAGAGTTCGTCTCCAAATTCTCCACCAGCTTCCAGACGCCTTCCACCGAGGGAGGAGAGGAAGAGGACGATGAAGAAGAGGACGAGAACCCCTTCCTCAGTTACATGTTCAACTTCCTGTTGGAGGTACTACAACTCTGAGTCCCAAACTATCTCTTATGTACTGCATTGGTTTGAACCAGGGCCCTGTGGTAGTAGGCTAGGGTGGTATACCGTATACCCGGGGTATTTGTAAATATCCACATAAAATTTTTTCAATACCGTTGAAACAATACATTTTTTTATTTTATACATTTGAATATTTGTAGGTAGTAAAAAAAAAAAAAAAAGTAAATATTTGCAGTCAACTTGTGAAATACGTCAGGAGATATAAAGCAGATAACATTTTTCATTTCACCTGTCACGAATAATGTTTCATTATGAAGCTCACCTGTCACCATAATGTTTCATTATGAAGCTCACCTGTAGTCCCCAGTCACGTGCTTGTTTACAAGCACAACAATGAGGAGAGGCCTGAGCCTTGTGAGGCACTGTCACGTGCTTATTTACAAGCACAACGATGAGGAGAGACCTGAGCCTTGTGAGGCGCTGTCACGTGCTATGAGGAGAGGCCTGAGCCTTGTGAGGCGGTGTCACGTGCTATGAGGAGAGGCCTGAGCCTTGTGAGGCGGTGTCACGTGCTATGAGGAGAGGCCTGAGCCTTGTGAGGCGCTGTCACGTGCTATGAGGAGAGGCCTGAGCCTTGTGAGGCGCTGTCACGTGCTATGAGGAGAGGCCTGAGCCTTGTGAGGCGCTGTCACGTGCTATGAGGAGAGGCCTGAGCCTTGTGAGGCGCTGTCACGTGCTATGAGGAGAGGCCTGAGCCTTGTGAGGCGCTGTCACGTGCTATGAGGAGAGACCTGAGCCTTGTGAGGCGCTGTCACGTGCTATGAGGAGAGGCCTGAGCCTTGTGAGGCGCTGTCACGTGCTATGAGGAGAGGCCTGAGCCTTGTGAGGCGCTGTCACGTGCTATGAGGAGAGGCCTGAGCCTTGTGAGGCGGTGTCACGTGCTTATTTACAAGCACAACGATGAGGAGAGACCTGAGCCTTGTGAGGCGCTGTCACGTGCTATGAGGAGAGGCCTGAGCCTTGTGAGGCGGTGTCACGTGCTATGAGGAGAGGCCTGAGCCTTGTGAGGCGGTGTCACGTGCTATGAGGAGAGGCCTGAGCCTTGTGAGGCGCTGTCACGTGCTATGAGGAGAGGCCTGAGCCTTGTGAGGCGCTGTCACGTGCTATGAGGAGAGGCCTGAGCCTTGTGAGGCGCTGTCACGTGCTATGAGGAGAGGCCTGAGCCTTGTGAGGCGCTGTCACGTGCTATGAGGAGAGGCCTGAGCCTTGTGAGGCGCTGTCACGTGCTATGAGGAGAGGCCTGAGCCTTGTGAGGCGCTGTCACGTGCTATGAGGAGAGGCCTGAGCCTTGTGAGGCGCTGTCACGTGCTATGAGGAGAGGCCTGAGCCTTGTGACGCGTTGTCACGTGCTTATTTACAAGCACAGCAATGAGGAGAGGCCTGAGCCTTGTTATGTAGCACGTTATGTAGCTAAATATCTTAACTATTAAGTTAACTGTCTAACGTGCTAAATGCTCTGGAGTTGTGCATTTGGTTTGCTAACTTAGTAGCTAGTAATCTATCTAAAGACCCCCAAAGACTACGATTTTAGCCGTCTTATGCCACGATTTTGCCGTCCTAGACAAAAATTCCAAGTCGTGGGCAAATTCATAAGTCATAAACGATTGTCCGGACGTCTTGGCTGGTTCAGTGAGACAGGGTCTAGGTCTGCTGGTTCAGTACCACTACGTCTTGGCTGGTTCAGTGATACAGGGTCTAGGTCTGCTGGTTCAGTACCACTACGTCTTGGCTGGTTCAGTGTAACAGGGTCTAGGTCTGCTGGTTCAGTACCACTACGTCTTGGCTGGTTCAGTGAGACAGGGTCTAGGTCTGCTGGTTCAGTACCACTACGTCTTGGCTGGTTCAGTGATACAGGGTCTAGGTCTGCTGGTTCAGTACCACTACGTCTTGGCTGGTTCAGTGATACAGGGTCTAGGTCTGCTGGTTCAGTACCACTACGTCTTGGCTGGTTCAGTGTAACAGGGTCTAGGTCTGCTGGTTCAGTACCACTACGTCTTGGCTGGTTCAGTGTAACAGGGTCTAGGTCTGCTGGTTCAGTACCACTACGTCTTGGCTGGTTCAGTGAGACAGGGTCTAGGTCTGCTGGTTCAGTACCACTACATCTTGGCTGGTTCAGTGAGACAGGGTCTAGGTCTGCTGGTTCAGTACCACTACGTCTTGGCTGGTTCAGTGTGACAGGGTCTAGGTCTGCTGGTTCAGTGAGACAGGGTCTAGGTCTGCTGGTTCAGTGAGACAGGGTCTAGGTCTGCTGATTCAGTACCACTACGTCTTGGCTGGTTCAGTGAGACAGGGTCTAGGTCTGCTGGTTCAGTACCACTACGTCTTGGCTGGTTCAGTGAGACAGGGTCTAGGTCTGCTGGTTCAGTACCACTATGTCTTGGCTGGTTCAGTGAGACAGGGTCTAGGTCTGCTGGTTCAGTGAGACAGGGTCTAGGTCTGCTGGTTCAGTACCACTACGACTTGGCTGGTTCAGTGTAACAGGGTCTAGGTCTGCTGGTTCAGTGAGACAGGGTCTAGGTCTGCTGGTTCAGTACCACTACGTCTTGGCTGGTTCAGTGAGACAGGGTCTAGGTCTGCTGATTCAGTACCACTACATCTTGGCTGGTTCAGTGAGACAGGGTCTAGGTCTGCTGGTTCAGTGAGACAGGGTCTAGGTCTGCTGGTTCAGTACCACTACGTCTTGGCTGGTTCAGTGTAACAGGGTCTAGGTCTGCTGATTCAGTACCACTACGTCTTGGCTGGTTCAGTGTAACAGGGTCTAGGTCTGCTGATTCAGTACCACTACATCTTGGCTGGTTCAGTGAGACAGGGTCTAGGTCTGCTGGTTCAGTGAGACAGGGTCTAGGTCTGCTGGTTCAGTACCACTACGTCTTGGCTGGTTCAGTGAGACAGGGTCTAGGTCTGCTGGTTCAGTGAGACAGGGTCTAGGTCTGCTGGTTCAGTACCACTACGTCTTGGCTGGTTCAGTGAGACAGGGTCAAGGTCTGCTGGTTCAGTGTAACAGGGTCTAGGTCTGCTGGTTCAGTGAGACAGGGTCTAGGTCTGCTGGTTCAGTGAGACAGGGTCTAGGTCTGCTGGTTCAGTACCACTACGACTTGGCTGGTTCAGTGTAACAGGGTCTAGGTCTGCTGGTTCAGTGAGACAGGGTCTAGGTCTGCTGGTTCAGTGAGACAGGGTCTAGGTCTGCTGATTCAGTACCACTACGTCTTGGCTGGTTCAGTGAGACAGGGTCTAGGTCTGCTGGTTCAGTACCACTACGTCTTGGCTGGTTCAGTGTGACAGGGTCTAGGTCTGCTGATTCAGTACCACTACGTCTTGGCTGGTTCAGTGAGACAGGGTCTAGGTCTGCTGGTTCAGTACCATTACGTCTTGGCTCCTCGTTCAGTGTGACAGGGTCTAGGTCTGCTGGTTCAGTACCACTACGTCTTGGCTGGTTCAGTGTAACAGGGTCTAGGTCTGCTGGTTCAGTGTAACAGGGTCTAGGTCTGCTGGTTCAGTGTGACAGGGTCTAGGTCTGCTAGTTCAGTGTGACAGTGTCTAGGTCTGCTGGTTCAGTGTAACAGGGTCTAGGTCTGCTGGTTCAGTGTGACAGGGTCTAGGTCTGCTGATTCAGTGTAACAGGGTCTAGGTCTGCTGGTTCAGTGTAACAGGGTCTAGGTCTGCTGATTCAGTGTAACAGTGTCTAGGTCTGCTGGTTCAGTGTAACAGGGTCTAGGTCTGCTGG
The DNA here is from genome assembly GCF_029448725.1 of Salvelinus fontinalis. Taxonomy (NCBI): domain Eukaryota; kingdom Metazoa; phylum Chordata; class Actinopteri; order Salmoniformes; family Salmonidae; genus Salvelinus; species Salvelinus fontinalis. The sequence continues at coordinate 36,150 of NW_026600422.1, read as the reverse complement.
TTCAGTGTAACAGGGTCTAGGTCTGCTAGTTCAGTGTGACAGTGTCTAGGTCTGCTGGTTCAGTGTAACAGGGTCTAGGTCTGCTGGTTCAGTGTGACAGGGTCTAGGTCTGCTGATTCAGTGTGACAGGGTCTAGGTCTGCTGATTCAGTGTGACAGTGTCTAGGTCTGCTGGTTCAGTGTGACAGTGTCTAGGTCTGCTGGTTCAGTGTGACAGTGTCTAGGTCTGCTGGTTCAGTGTGACAGTGTCTAGGTCTGCTGGTTCAGTGTAACAGGGTCTAGGTCTGCTGGTTCAGTGTGACAGTGTCTAGGTCTGCTGGTTCAGTGTGACAGTGTCTAGGTCTGCTGATTCAGTGTAACAGGGTCTAGGTCTGCTGGTTCAGTGTGACAGTGTCTAGGTCTGCTGGTTCAGTGTGACAGTGTCTAGGTCTGCTGGTTCAGTGTGACAGTGTCTAGGTCTGCTGGTTCAGTGTGACAGTGTCTAGGTCTGCTGGTTCAGTGTGACAGTGTCTAGGTCTGCTGGTTCAGTGTGACAGTGTCTAGGTCTGCTGGTTCAGTGTGACAGTGTCTAGGTCTGCTGGTTCAGTGTGACAGTGTCTAGGTCTGCTGGTTCAGTGTGACAGTGTCTAGGTCTGCTGGTTCAGTGTGACAGTGTCTAGGTCTGCTGGTTCAGTGTGACAGTGTCTAGGTCTGCTGGTTCAGTGTGACAGTGTCTAGGTCTGCTGGTTCAGTGTGACAGTGTCTAGGTCTGCTGGTTCAGTGTGACAGTGTCTAGGTCTGCTGGTTCAGTGTGACAGTGTCTAGGTCTGCTGGTTCAGTGTGACAGTGTCTAGGTCTGCTGGTTCAGTGTGACAGTGTCTAGGTCTGCTGGTTCAGTGTGACAGTGTCTAGGTCTGCTGGTTCAGTGTGACAGTGTCTAGGTCTGCTGGTTCAGTGTGACAGGGTCTAGGTCTGCTGGTTCAGTGTGACAGGGTCTAGGTCTGCTAGTTCAGTGTGACAGTGTCTAGGTCTGCTAGTTCAGTGTGACAGTGTCTAGGTCTGCTGGTTCAGTGTGACAGGGTCTAGGTCTGCTAGTTCAGTGTGACAGTGTCTAGGTCTGCTGGTTCAGTGTGACAGTGTCTAGGTCTGCTGGTTCAGTGTGACAGTGTCTAGGTCTGCTGGTTCAGTGTGACAGTGTCTAGGTCTGCTGGTTCAGTGTGACAGTGTCTAGGTCTGCTGGTTCAGTGTGACAGGGTCTAGGTCTGCTGGTTCAGTGTGACAGTGTCTAGGTCTGCTGATTCAGTGTGACAGGGTCTAGGTCTGCTAGTTCAGTGTGACAGTGTCTAGGTCTGCTGGTTCAGTGTGACAGTGTCTAGGTCTGCTGGTTCAGTGTGACAGTGTCTAGGTCTGCTGGTTCAGTGTGACAGTGTCTAGGTCTGCTGGTTCAGTGTGACAGGGTCTAGGTCTGCTGGTTCAGTGTGACAGTGTCTAGGTCTGCTGGTTCAGTGTGACAGTGTCTAGGTCTGCTGGTTCAGTGTGACAGTGTCTAGGTCTGCTGGTTCAGTGTGACAGTGTCTAGGTCTGCTGGTTCAGTGTGACAGTGTCTAGGTCTGCTGGTTCAGTGTGACAGTGTCTAGGTCTGCTGGTTCAGTGTGACAGTGTCTAGGTCTGCTAGTTCAGTGTGACAGTGTCTAGGTCTGCTGGTTCAGTGTGACAGGGTCTAGGTCTGCTAGTTCAGTGTGACAGTGTCTAGGTCTGCTGGTTCAGTGTGACAGTGTCTAGGTCTGCTGGTTCAGTGTGACAGTGTCTAGGTCTGCTGGTTCAGTGTGACAGTGTCTAGGTCTGCTGGTTCAGTGTGACAGTGTCTAGGTCTGCTGGTTCAGTGTGACAGTGTCTAGGTCTGCTGGTTCAGTGTGACAGTGTCTAGGTCTGCTGGTTCAGTGTGACAGTGTCTAGGTCTGCTGGTTCAGTGTGACAGTGTCTAGGTCTGCTGGTTCAGTGTGACAGTGTCTAGGTCTGCTGGTTCAGTGTGACAGTGTCTAGGTCTGCTGGTTCAGTGTGACAGGGTCTAGGTCTGCTGGTTCAGTGTGACAGGGTCTAGGTCTGCAGGTTCAGTGTGACAGGGTCTAGGTCTGCTGGTTCAGTGTGACAGGGTCTAGGTCTGCTGGTTCAGTGTGACAGGGTCTAGGTCTGCTGGTTCAGTAGCACTACGTCTTGGCTGGTTCAGTGTGACAGTGTCTAGGTCTGCTGATTCAGTGTGACAGGGTCTAGGTCTGCTGGTTCAGTGTGACAGTGTCTAGGTCTGCTGGTTCAGTGTGACAGGGTCTAGGTCTGCTGGTTCAGTACCACTACATCTTGGCTGGCTCAGTGAGACAGGGTCTAGGTCTGCTGGTTCAGTACCACTACGTCTTGGCTGTTTCAGTGTGACAGGGTCTAGGTCTGCTGGTTCAGTGAGACAGGGTCTAGGTCTGCTGGTTCAGTGAGACAGGGTCTAGGTCTGCTGATTCAGTACCACTACGTCTTGGCTGGTTCAGTGAGACAAGGTCTAGGTCTGCTGGTTCAGTACCACTATGTCTTGGCTGGTTCAGTGAGACAGGGTCTAGGTCTGCTGGTTCAGTGAGACAGGGTCTAGGTCTGCTGGTTCAGTACCACTACGACTTGGCTGGTTCAGTGTAACAGGGTCTAGGTCTGCTGGTTCAGTGAGACAGGGTCTAGGTCTGCTGGTTCAGTACCACTACGTCTTGGCTGGTTCAGTGAGACAGGGTCTAGGTCTGCTGGTTCAGTGTAACAGGGTCTAGGTCTGCTGATTCAGTACCACTACATCTTGGCTGGTTCAGTGAGACAGGGTCTAGGTCTGCTGGTTCAGTGAGACAGGGTCTAGGTCTGCTGGTTCAGTACCACTATGTCTTGGCTGGTTCAGTGTAACAGGGTCTAGGTCTGCTGGTTCAGTACCACTACGTCTTGGCTGGTTCAGTGTAACAGGGTCTAGGTCTGCTGATTCAGTACCACTACATCTTGGCTGGTTCAGTGAGACAGGGTCTAGGTCTGCTGGTTCAGTGAGACAGGGTCTAGGTCTGCTGGTTCAGTACCACTACGTCTTGGCTGGTTCAGTGAGACAGGGTCTAGGTCTGCTGGTTCAGTGAGACAGGGTCTAGGTCTGCTGGTTCAGTACCACTACGTCTTGGCTGGTTCAGTGAGACAGGGTCTAGGTCTGCTGGTTCAGTGTAACAGGGTCTAGGTCTGCTGGTTCAGTGAGACAGGGTCTAGGTCTGCTGGTTCAGTGAGACAGGGTCTAGGTCTGCTGATTCAGTACCACTACGTCTTGGCTGGTTCAGTGAGACAGGGTCTAGGTCTGCTGGTTCAGTACCACTACGACTTGGCTGGTTCAGTGTAACAGGGTCTAGGTCTGCTGGTTCAGTGAGACAGGGTCTAGGTCTGCTGGTTCAGTGAGACAGGGTCTAGGTCTGCTGATTCAGTACCACTACGTCTTGGCTGGTTCAGTGAGACAGGGTCTAGGTCTGCTGGTTCAGTACCACTACGTCTTGGCTGGTTCAGTGTGACAGGGTCTAGGTCTGCTGATTCAGTACCACTACGTCTTGGCTGGTTCAGTGAGACAGGGTCTAGGTCTGCTGGTTCAGTACCACTACGTCTTGGCTCCTCGTTCAGTGTGACAGGGTCTAGGTCTGCTGGTTCAGTACCACTACGTCTTGGCTGGTTCAGTGTAACAGGGTCTAGGTCTGCTGGTTCAGTGTAACAGGGTCTAGGTCTGCTGGTTCAGTGTGACAGGGTCTAGGTCTGCTAGTTCAGTGTGACAGTGTCTAGGTCTGCTGGTTCAGTGTGACAGGGTCTAGGTCTGCTGGTTCAGTGTGACAGGGTCTAGGTCTGCTGATTCAGTGTAACAGGGTCTAGGTCTGCTGGTTCAGTGTAACAGGGTCTAGGTCTGCTGATTCAGTGTAACAGTGTCTAGGTCTGCTGGTTCAGTGTAACAGGGTCTAGGTCTGCTGATTCAGTACCACTACATCTTGGCTGGTTCAGTGAGACAGGGTCTAGGTCTGCTGGTTCAGTGAGACAGGGTCTAGGTCTGCTGGTTCAGTACCACTACGTCTTGGCTGGTTCAGTGTAACAGGGTCTAGGTCTGCTGATTCAGTACCACTACGTCTTGGCTGGTTCAGTGTAACCGGGTCTAGGTCTGCTGATTCAGTACCACTACATCTTGGCTGGTTCAGTGAGACAGGGTCTAGGTCTGCTGGTTCAGTGAGACAGGGTCTAGGTCTGCTGGTTCAGTACCACTACGTCTTGGCTGGTTCAGTGAGACAGGGTCTAGGTCTGCTGGTTCAGTGAGACAGGGTCTAGGTCTGCTGGTTCAGTACCACTACGTCTTGGCTGGTTCAGTGAGACAGGGTCTAGGTCTGCTGGTTCAGTGTAACAGGGTCTAGGTCTGCTGGTTCAGTGAGACAGGGTCTAGGTCTGCTGGTTCAGTGAGACAGGGTCTAGGTCTGCTGATTCAGTACCACTACGTCTTGGCTGGTTCAGTGAGACAGGGTCTAGGTCTGCTGGTTCAGTACCACTACGACTTGGCTGGTTCAGTGTAACAGGGTCTAGGTCTGCTGGTTCAGTGAGACAGGGTCTAGGTCTGCTGGTTCAGTGAGACAGGGTCTAGGTCTGCTGATTCAGTACCACTACGTCTTGGCTGGTTCAGTGAGACAGGGTCTAGGTCTGCTGGTTCAGTACCACTACGTCTTGGCTGGTTCAGTGTGACAGGGTCTAGGTCTGCTGATTCAGTACCACTACGTCTTGGCTGGTTCAGTGTAACAGGGTCTAGGTCTGCTGGTTCAGTACCACTACGTCTTGGCTCCTCGTTCAGTGTGACAGGGTCTAGGTCTGCTGGTTCAGTACCACTACGTCTTGGCTGGTTCAGTGTAACAGGGTCTAGGTCTGCTGGTTCAGTGTAACAGGGTCTAGGTCTGCTGGTTCAGTGTGACAGGGTCTAGGTCTGCTAGTTCAGTGTGACAGTGTCTAGGTCTGCTGGTTCAGTGTAACAGGGTCTAGGTCTGCTGGTTCAGTGTGACAGGGTCTAGGTCTGCTGATTCAGTGTAACAGGGTCTAGGTCTGCTGGTTCAGTGTAACAGGGTCTAGGTCTGCTGATTCAGTGTAACAGTGTCTAGGTCTGCTGGTTCAGTGTAACAGGGTCTAGGTCTGCTGGTTCAGTGTAACAGGGTCTAGGTCTGCTAGTTCAGTGTGACAGTGTCTAGGTCTGCTGGTTCAGTGTAACAGGGTCTAGGTCTGCTGGTTCAGTGTGACAGGGTCTAGGTCTGCTGATTCAGTGTGACAGGGTCTAGGTCTGCTGATTCAGTGTGACAGTGTCTAGGTCTGCTGGTTCAGTGTGACAGTGTCTAGGTCTGCTGGTTCAGTGTGACAGTGTCTAGGTCTGCTGGTTCAGTGTGACAGTGTCTAGGTCTGCTGGTTCAGTGTGACAGGGTCTAGGTCTGCTGGTTCAGTGTGACAGTGTCTAGGTCTGCTGGTTCAGTGTGACAGTGTCTAGGTCTGCTGATTCAGTGTAACAGGGTCTAGGTCTGCTGGTTCAGTGTGACAGTGTCTAGGTCTGCTGGTTCAGTGTGACAGTGTCTAGGTCTGCTGGTTCAGTGTGACAGTGTCTAGGTCTGCTGGTTCAGTGTGACAGTGTCTAGGTCTGCTGGTTCAGTGTGACAGTGTCTAGGTCTGCTGGTTCAGTGTGACAGTGTCTAGGTCTGCTGGTTCAGTGTGACAGTGTCTAGGTCTGCTGGTTCAGTGTGACAGTGTCTAGGTCTGCTGGTTCAGTGTGACAGTGTCTAGGTCTGCTGGTTCAGTGTGACAGTGTCTAGGTCTGCTGGTTCAGTGTGACAGTGTCTAGGTCTGCTGGTTCAGTGTGACAGTGTCTAGGTCTGCTGGTTCAGTGTGACAGTGTCTAGGTCTGCTGGTTCAGTGTGACAGTGTCTAGGTCTGCTGGTTCAGTGTGACAGTGTCTAGGTCTGCTGGTTCAGTGTGACAGTGTCTAGGTCTGCTGGTTCAGTGTGACAGTGTCTAGGTCTGCTGGTTCAGTGTGACAGGGTCTAGGTCTGCTGGTTCAGTGTGACAGGGTCTAGGTCTGCTAGTTCAGTGTGACAGTGTCTAGGTCTGCTAGTTCAGTGTGACAGTGTCTAGGTCTGCTGGTTCAGTGTGACAGGGTCTAGGTCTGCTAGTTCAGTGTGACAGTGTCTAGGTCTGCTGGTTCAGTGTGACAGTGTCTAGGTCTGCTGGTTCAGTGTGACAGTGTCTAGGTCTGCTGGTTCAGTGTGACAGTGTCTAGGTCTGCTGGTTCAGTGTGACAGTGTCTAGGTCTGCTGGTTCAGTGTGACAGGGTCTAGGTCTGCTGATTCAGTGTGACAGTGTCTAGGTCTGCTGATTCAGTGTGACAGGGTCTAGGTCTGCTAGTTCAGTGTGACAGGGTCTAGGTCTGCTGGTTCAGTGTGACAGGGTCTAGGTCTGCTGGTTCAGTGTGACAGTGTCTAGGTCTGCTGGTTCAGTGTGACAGGGTCTAGGTCTGCTGGTTCAGTGTGACTGTCTAGGTCTGCTAGTTCAGTGTGACAGTGTCTAGGTCTGCTAGTTCAGTGTGACAGTGTCTAGGTCTGCTAGTTCAGTGTGACAGTGTCTAGGTCTGCTGGTTCAGTGTGACAGGGTCTAGGTCTGCTGGTTCAGTGTAACAGGGTCTAGGTCTGCTGGTTCAGTGTGACAGTGTCTAGGTCTGCTGGTTCAGTGTGACAGTGTCTAGGTCTGCTGATTCAGTGTGACAGTGTCTAGGTCTGCTGGTTCAGTGTGACAGTGTCTAGGTCTGCTGGTTCAGTGTGACAGTGTCTAGGTCTGCTGGTTCAGTGTGACAGTGTCTAGGTCTGCTGGTTCAGTGTGACAGGGTCTAGGTCTGCTGGTTCAGTGTGACAGTGTCTAGGTCTGCTGGTTCAGTGTGACAGTGTCTAGGTCTGCTGGTTCAGTGTAACAGGGTCTAGGTCTGCTGGTTCAGTGTGACAGTGTCTAGGTCTGCTAGTTCAGTGTGACAGTGTCTAGGTCTGCTGGTTCAGTGTGACAGGGTCTAGGTCTGCTAGTTCAGTGTGACAGTGTCTAGGTCTGCTAGTTCAGTGTGACAGTGTCTAGGTCTGCTGGTTCAGTGTGACAGTGTCTAGGTCTGCTGGTTCAGTGTGACAGTGTCTAGGTCTGCTAGTTCAGTGTGACAGTGTCTAGGTCTGCTGGTTCAGTGTGACAGTGTCTAGGTCTGCTGGTTCAGTGTGACAGTGTCTAGGTCTGCTGGTTCAGTGTGACAGTGTCTAGGTCTGCTGGTTCAGTGTGACAGTGTCTAGGTCTGCTGGTTCAGTGTGACAGTGTCTAGGTCTGCTGGTTCAGTGTGACAGTGTCTAGGTCTGCTGGTTCAGTGTGACAGTGTCTAGGTCTGCTGGTTCAGTGTGACAGTGTCTAGGTCTGCTGGTTCAGTGTGACAGTGTCTAGGTCTGCTAGTTCAGTGTAACAGGGTCTAGGTCTGTTGGTTCAGTGTGACAGTGTCTAGGTCTGCTGGTTCAGTGTGACAGGGTCTAGGTCTGCTGGTTCAGTGTGACAGTGTCTAGGTCTGCTGGTTCAGTGTGACAGGGTCTAGGTCTGCTGGTTCAGTGTGACAGGGTCTAGGTCTGCTGGTTCAGTAGCACTACGTCTTGGCTGGTTCAGTGTGACAGTGTCTAGGTCTGCTGATTCAGTGTGACAGGGTCTAGGTCTGCTGGTTCAGTGTGACAGTGTCTAGGTCTGCTGATTCAGTGTGACAGGGTCTAGGTCTGCTGGTTCAGTGTGACAGGGTCTAGGTCTGCTGGTTCAGTAGCACTACGTGTGGTCGTAGGATCCGACAAAGCTCTGGAAGTCTGTCAGTTTTGTTTTGCTTTGATCTGATATAAATACAGGTTCTTAAAGGACCATGAAGTCCTGTACGTGTAGTATTGTTTTAGTCTGGTGATACTGGTGTCATGACAACACTACTCTGATGGTACCCCTGGACTGATCAGGACGTCTACAACGTCAGTAGTCAAGGTCTTGATGCTACTTCTCTGCTGCTAACCCAAGTGCCCCCCCCCCCCCCCCCCCCCTCCAGTCCCACAAGGCCAACAGCCACGCGGTGAGGTTCCGTGTGTGTCAGCTGATCAACAAGTTGCTAGGCAGCATGGCGGAGAACGCCCAGATCGACGATGACCTTTTTGACGGTATCCACCAGGCCATGTTGGTCCGAGTCACAGACAAGTTCCCCAACGTCAGGATCCAAGCCTCTCTGGCCATGGCTCGACTACAGGAACCGCAGAACCACCAATGTCCCACTGTTAATGGTACTGGTACTACTACAACACACTGGGTCCAGACCTCTCTGGTCACGACTAGACTACAGAACCACCACTGTTAATGGTACTGGTACTACTACAACACACTGGGTCCAGACCTCTCTGGTCACGACTAGACTACAGAACCACCACTGTTAATGGTACTGGTACTACTACAACACACTGGGTCCAGACCTCTCTGGTCACGACTAGACTACAGAACCACCATTGTTAATGGTACTGGTACTACTACAACACACTGGGTCCAGACCTCTCTGGTCACGACTAGACTACAGAACCACCACTGTTAATGGTACTGGTACTACTACAACACACTGGGTCCAGACCTCTCTGGTCACGACTAGACTACAGAACCACCACTGTTAATGGTACCGGTACTACTACAACACACTGGGTCCAGACCTCTCTGGTCACGACTAGACTACAGAACCACCACTGTTAATGGTACCGGTACTACTACAACACACTGGGTCCAGACCTCTCTGGTCACGACTAGACTACAGAACCACCACTGTTAATGGTACCGGTACTACTACAACACACTGGGTCCAGACCTCTCTGGTCACGACTAGACTACAGAACCACCACTGTTAATGGTACCGGTACTACTACAACACACTGGGTCCAGACCTCTCTGGTCACGACTAGACTACAGAACCACCACTGTTAATGGTACCGGTACTACTACAACACACTGGGTCCAGACCTCTCTGGTCACGACTAGACTACAGAACCACCACTGTTAATGGTACTGGTACTACTACAACACACTGGGTCCAGACCTCTCTGGTCACGACTAGACTACAGAACCACCATTGTTAATGGTACTGGTACTACTACAACACACTGGGTCCAGACCTCTCTGGTCACGACTAGACTACAGAACCACCACTGTTAATGGTACTGGTACTACTACAACACACTGGGTCCAGACCTCTCTGGTCACGACTAGACTACAGAACCACCACTGTTAATGGTACCGGTACTACTACAACACACTGGGTCCAGACCTCTCTGGTCACGACTAGACTACAGAACCACCACTGTTAATGGTACCGGTACTACTACAACACACTGGGTCCAGACCTCTCTGGTCACGACTAGACTACAGAACCACCACTGTTAATGGTACCGGTACTACTACAACACACTGGGTCCAGACCTCTCTGGTCACGACTAGACTACAGAACCACCACTGTTAATGGTACCGGTACTACTACAACACACTGGGTCCAGACCTCTCTGGTCACGACTAGACTACAGAACCACCACTGTTAATGGTACCGGTACTACTACAACACACTGGGTCCAGACCTCTCTGGTCACGACTAGACTACAGAACCACCACTGTTAATGGTACTGGTACTACTACAACACACTGGGTCCAGACCTCTCTGGTCACGACTAGACTACAGAACCACCACTGTTAATGGTACTGGTACTACTACAACACACTGGGTCCAGACCTCTCTGGTCACGACTAGACTACAGAACCACCACTGTTAATGGTACTGGTACTACTACAACACACTGGGTCCAGACCTCTCTGGTCACGACTAGACTACAGAACCACCACTGTTAATGGTACTGGTACTACTACAACACACTGGGTCCAGACCTCTCTGGTCACGACTAGACTACAGAACCACCACTGTTAATGGTACCGGTACTACTACAACACACTGGGTCCAGACCTCTCTGGTCACGACTAGACTACAGAACCACCACTGTTAATGGTACTGGTACTACTACAACACACTGGGTCCAGACCTCTCTGGTCACGACTAGACTACAGAACCACCACTGTTAATGGTACTGGTACTACTACAACACACTGGGTCCAGACCTCTCTGGTCACGACTAGACTACAGAACCACCACTGTTAATGGTACTGGTACTACTACAACACACTGGGTCCAGACCTCTCTGGTCACGACTAGACTACAGAACCACCACTGTTAATGGTACTGGTACTACTACAACACACTGGGTCCAGACCTCTCTGGTCACGACTAGACTACAGAACCACCACTGTTAATGGTACTGGTACTACTACAACACACTGGGTCCAGACCTCTCTGGTCACGACTAGACTACAGAACCACCACTGTTAATGGTACTGGTACTACTACAACACACTGGGTCCAGACCTCTCTGGTCACGACTAGACTACAGAACCACCACTGTTAATGGTACTGGTACTACTACAACACACTGGGTCCAGACCTCTCTGGTCACGACTAGACTACAGAACCACCACTGTTAATGGTACCGGTACTACTACAACACACTGGGTCCAGACCTCTCTGGTCACGACTAGACTACAGAACCACCACTGTTAATGGTACTGGTACTACTACAACACACTGGGTCCAGACCTCTCTGGTCACGACTAGACTACAGAACCACCACTGTTAATGGTACTGGTACTACTACAACACACTGGGTCCAGACCTCTCTGGTCACGACTAGACTACAGAACCACCACTGTTAATGGTACTGGTACTACTACAACACACTGGGTCCAGACCTCTCTGGTCACGACTAGACTACAGAACCACCACTGTTAATGGTACTGGTACTACTACAACACACTGGGTCCAGACCTCTCTGGTCACAACTAGACTACAGAACCACCACTGTTAATGGTACTGATACTACTACAACACACTGGGTCCAGACCTCTCTGGTCACGACTAGACTACAGAACCACCACTGTTAATGGTACTGGTACTACTACAACACACTGTCTGGGTCCAGACCTCTCTGGTCACGACTAGACTACAGAACCACCACTGTTAATGGTACTGGTACTACTACAACACACTGGGTCCAGACCTCTCTGGTCACGACTAGACTACAGAACCACCACTGTTAATGGTACTGGTACTACTACAACACACTGTCTGGGTCCAGACCTCTCTGGTCACGACTAGACTACAGAACCACCACTGTTAATGGTACCGGTACTACTACAACACACTGGGTCCAGACCTCTCTGGTCACGACTAGACTACAGAACCACCACTGTTAATGGTACTGGTACTACTACAACACACTGGGTCCAGACCTCTCTGGTCACGACTAGACTACAGAACCACCACTGTTAATGGTACTGGTACTACTACAACACACTGTCTGGGTCCAGACCTCTCTGGTCACGACTAGACTACAGAACCACCACTGTTAATGGTACTGGTACTACTACAACACACTGGGTCCAGACCTCTCTGGTCACGACTAGACTACAGAACCACCACTGTTAATGGTACTGGTACTACTACAACACACTGTCTGGGTCCAGACCTCTCTGGTCACGACTAGACTACAGAACCACCACTGTTAATGGTACTGGTACTACTACAACACACTGGGTCCAGACCTCTGGTCACGACTAGACTACAGAACCACCACTGTTAATGGTACTGGTACTACTACAACACACTGGGTCCAGACCTCTCTGGTCACGACTAGACTACAGAACCACCACTGTTAATGGTACTGGTACTACTACAACACACTGGGTCCAGACCTCTCTGGTCACGACTAGACTACAGAACCACCACTGTTAATGGTACTGGTACTACTACAACACACTGGGTCCAGACCTCTCTGGTCACGACTAGACTACAGAACCAGCACTGTTAATGGTACTGATACTACTACAACACACTGGGTCCAGACCTCTGGTCACGACTAGACTACAGAACCACCACTGTTAATGGTACTGGTACTACTACAACACACTGGGTCCAGACCTCTCTGGTCACGACTAGACTACAGAACCACCACTGTTAATGGTACTGGTACTACTACAACACACTGGGTCCAGACCTCTCTGGTCACGACTAGACTACAGAACCACCACTGTTAATGGTACCGGTACTACTACAACACACTGGGTCCAGACCTCTCTGGTCACGACTAGACTACAGAACCACCACTGTTAATGGTACTGGTACTACTACAACACACTGTCTGGGTCCAGACCTCTCTGGTCACGACTAGACTACAGAACCACCACTGTTAATGGTACTGGTACTACTACAACACACTGGGTCCAGACCTCTCTGGTCACGACTAGACTACAGAACCACCACTGTTAATGGTACTGGTACTACTACAACACACTGGGTCCAGACCTCTCTGGTCACGACTAGACTACAGAACCACCACTGTTAATGGTACTGGTACTACTACAACACACTGGGTCCAGACCTCTCTGGTCACGACTAGACTACAGAACCACCACTGTTAATGGTACTGGTACTACTACAACACACTGTCTGGGTCCAGACCTCTCTGGTCACGACTAGACTACAGAACCACCACTGTTAATGGTACTGGTACTACTACAACACACTGTCTGGGTCCAGACCTCTCTGGTCACGACTAGACTACAGAACCACCACTGTTAATGGTACTGGTACTACTACAACACACTGGGTCCAGACCTCTCTGGTCACGACTAGACTACAGAACCACCACTGTTAATGGTACTGGTACTACTACAACACACTGGGTCCAGACCTCTCTGGTCACGACTAGACTACAGAACCACCACTGTTAATGGTACTGGTACTACTACAACACACTGTCTGGGTCCAGACCTCTGGTCACGACTAGACTACAGAACCACCAATGTCCCACTGTTAATGGTACTGGTACTACTACAACACACTGGGTCCAGACCTCTCTGGTCACGACTAGACTACAGAACCACCACTGTTAATGGTACTGGTACTACTACAACACACTGGGTCCAGACCTCTCTGGTCACGACTAGACTACAGAACCACCACTGTTAATGGTACTGGTACTACTACAACACACTGGGTCCAGACCTCTCTGGTCACGACTAGACTACAGAACCACCACTGTTAATGGTACTGGTACTACTACAACACACTGTCTGGGTCCAGACCTCTCTGGTCACGACTAGACTACAGAACCACCACTGTTAATGGTACTGGTACTACTACAACACACTGGGTCCAGACCTCTCTGGTCACGACTAGACTACAGAACCACCACTGTTAATGGTACTGGTACTACTACAACACACTGGGTCCAGACCTCTCTGGTCACGACTAGACTACAGAACCACCACTGTTAATGGTACTGGTACTACTACAACACACTGGGTCCAGACCTCTCTGGTCACGACTAGACTACAGAACCACCACTGTTAATGGTACTGGTACTACTACAACACACTGGGTCCAGACCTCTCTGGTCACGACTAGACTACAGAACCACCACTGTTAATGGTACTGGTACTACTACAACACACTGGGTCCAGACCTCTCTGGTCACGACTAGACTACAGAACCACCACTGTTAATGGTACTGGTACTACTACAACACACTGGGTCCAGACCTCTCTGGTCACGACTAGACTACAGAACCACCACTGTTAATGGTACTGGTACTACTACAAACACACTGGGTCCAGACCTCTCTGGTCACGACTAGACTACAGAACCACCACTGTTAATGGTACTGGTACTACTACAACACACTGGGTCCAGACCTCTCTGGTCACGACTAGACTACAGAACCACCACTGTTAATGGTACTGGTACTACTACAACACACTGGGTCCAGACCTCTCTGGTCACGACTAGACTACAGAACCACCACTGTTAATGGTACTGGTACTACTACAACACACTGGGTCCAGACCTCTCTGGTCACGACTAGACTACAGAACCACCACTGTTAATGGTACTGGTACTACTACAACACACTGGGTCCAGACCTCTCTGGTCACGACTAGACTACAGAACCACCACTGTTAATGGTACTGGTACTACTACAACACACTGGGTCCAGACCTCTCTGGTCACGACTAGACTACAGAACCACCACTGTTAATGGTACTGGTACTACTACAACACACTGGGTCCAGACCTCTCTGGTCACGACTAGACTACAGAACCACCACTGTTAATGGTACTGGTACTACTACAACACACTGGGTCCAGACCTCTCTGGTCACGACTAGACTACAGAACCACCACTGTTAATGGTACTGGTACTACTACAAACACACTGGGTCCAGACCTCTCTGGTCACGACTAGACTACAGAACCACCACTGTTAATGGTACTGGTACTACTACAAACACACTGGGTCCAGACCTCTCTGGTCACGACTAGACTACAGAACCACCACTGTTAATGGTACTGGTACTACTACAAACACACTGGGTCCAGACCTCTCTGGTCACGACTAGACTACAGAACCACCACTGTTAATGGTACTGGTACTACTACAAACACACTGGGTCCAGACCTCTCTGGTCACGACTAGACTACAGAACCACCACTGTTAATGGTACTGGTACTACTACAACACACTGGGTCCAGACCTCTCTGGTCACGACTAGACTACAGAACCACCACTGTTAATGGTACCGGTACTACTACAACACACTGGGTCCAGACCTCTCTGGTCACGACTAGACTACAGAACCACCACTGTTAATGGTACCGGTACTACTACAACACACTGGGTCCAGACCTCTCTGGTCACGACTAGACTACAGAACCACCACTGTTAATGGTACTGGTACTACTACAACACACTGGGTCCAGACCTCTCTGGTCACGACTAGACTACAGAACCACCACTGTTAATGGTACCGGTACTACTACAACACACTGGGTCCAGACCTCTCTGGTCACGACTAGACTACAGAACCACCACTGTTAATGGTACCGGTACTACTACAACACACTGGGTCCAGACCTCTCTGGTCACGACTAGACTACAGAACCACCACTGTTAATGGTACTGGTACTACTACAACACACTGGGTCCAGACCTCTCTGGTCACGACTAGACTACAGAACCACCACTGTTAATGGTACCGGTACTACTACAACACACTGGGTCCAGACCTCTCTGGTCACGACTAGACTACAGAACCACCACTGTTAATGGTACTGGTACTACTACAACACACTGGGTCCAGACCTCTCTGGTCACGACTAGACTACAGAACCACCACTGTTAATGGTACTGGTACTACTACAAACACACTGGGTCCAGACCTCTCTGGTCACGACTAGACTACAGAACCACCACTGTTAATGGTACTGGTACTACTACAACACACTGGGTCCAGACCTCTCTGGTCACGACTAGACTACAGAACCACCACTGTTAATGGTACCGGTACTACTACAACACACTGGGTCCAGACCTCTCTGGTCACGACTAGACTACAGAACCACCACTGTTAATGGTACTGGTACTACTACAACACACTGGGTCCAGACCTCTCTGGTCACGACTAGACTACAGAACCACCACTGTTAATGGTACCGGTACTACTACAACACACTGGGTCCAGACCTCTCTGGTCACGACTAGACTACAGAACCACCACTGTTAATGGTACTGGTACTACTACAACACACTGGGTCCAGACCTCTCTGGTCACGACTAGACTACAGAACCACCACTGTTAATGGTACCGGTACTACTACAACACACTGGGTCCAGACCTCTCTGGTCACGACTAGACTACAGAACCACCACTGTTAATGGTACCGGTACTACTACAACACACTGGGTCCAGACCTCTCTGGTCACGACTAGACTACAGAACCACCACTGTTAATGGTACTGGTACTACTACAACACACTGGGTCCAGACCTCTCTGGTCACGACTAGACTACAGAACCACCACTGTTAATGGTACCGGTACTACTACAAACACACTGTCTGGGTCCAGACCTCTTTGGTCACGACTAGACTACAGAACCACCACTGTTAATGGTACTGGTACTACTACAACACACTGGGTCCAGACCTCTCTGGTCACGACTAGACTACAGAACCACCACTGTTAATGGTACTGGTACTACTACAACACACTGGGTCCAGACCTCTCTGGTCACGACTAGACTACAGAACCACCACTGTTAATGGTACCGGTACTACTACAAACACACTGTCTGGGTCCAGACCTCTCTGGTCACGACTAGACTACAGAACCACCACTGTTAATGGTACTGGTACTACTACAACACACTGGGTCCAGACCTCTCTGGTCACGACTAGACTACAGAACCACCACTGTTAATGGTACCGGTACTACTACAAACACACTGGGTCCAGACCTCTCTGGTCACGACTAGACTACAGAACCACCACTGTTAATGGTACTGGTACTACTACAACACACTGTCTGGGTCCAGACCTCTCTGGTCACGACTAGACTACAGAACCACCACTGTTAATGGTACTGGTACTACTACAACACACTGGGTCCAGACCTCTCTGGTCACGACTAGACTACAGAACCACCACTGTTAATGGTACTGGTACTACTACAACACACTGGGTCCAGACCTCTCTGGTCACGACTAGACTACAGAACCACCACTGTTAATGGTACTGGTACTACTACAACACACTGGGTCCAGACCTCTCTGGTCACGACTAGACTACAGAACCACCACTGTTAATGGTACTGGTACTACTACAACACACTGGGTCCAGACCTCTCTGGTCACGACTAGACTACAGAACCACCACTGTTAATGGTACTGGTACTACTACAACACACTGGGTCCAGACCTCTCTGGTCACGACTAGACTACAGAACCACCACTGTTAATGGTACCGGTACTACTACAACACACTGGGTCCAGACCTCTCTGGTCACGACTAGACTACAGAACCACCACTGTTAATGGTACCGGTACTACTACAACACACTGGGTCCAGACCTCTCTGGTCACGACTAGACTACAGAACCACCACTGTTAATGGTACTGGTACTACTACAACACACTGGGTCCAGACCTCTCTGGTCACGACTAGACTACAGAACCACCACTGTTAATGGTACCGGTACTACTACAACACACTGGGTCCAGACCTCTCTGGTCACGACTAGACTACAGAACCACCACTGTTAATGGTACTGGTACTACTACAACACACTGGGTCCAGACCTCTGTGGTCACGACTAGACTACAGAACCACCACTGTTAATGGTACTGGTACTACTACAACACACTGGGTCCAGACCTCTCTGGTCACGACTAGACTACAGAACCACCACTGTTAATGGTACTGGTACTACTACAACACACTGGGTCCAGACCTCTCTGGTCACGACTAGACTACAGAACCACCACTGTTAATGGTACCGGTACTACTACAACACACTGGGTCCAGACCTCTCTGGTCACGACTAGACTACAGAACCACCACTGTTAATGGTACCGGTACTACTACAACACACTGGGTCCAGACCTCTCTGGTCACGACTAGACTACAGAACCACCACTGTTAATGGTACTGGTACTACTACAACACACTGGGTCCAGACCTCTCTGGTCACGACTAGACTACAGAACCACCACTGTTAATGGTACCGGTACTACTACAACACACTGGGTCCAGACCTCTCTGGTCACGACTAGACTACAGAACCACCACTGTTAATGGTACTGGTACTACTACAACACACTGTCTGGGTCCAGACCTCTCTGGTCACGACTAGACTACAGAACCACCACTGTTAATGGTACTGGTACTACTACAACACACTGGGTCCAGACCTCTCTGGTCACGACTAGACTACAGAACCACCACTGTTAATGGTACTGGTACTACTACAACACACTGGGTCCAGACCTCTCTGGTCACGACTAGACTACAGAACCACCACTGTTAATGGTACCGGTACTACTACAACACACTGGGTCCAGACCTCTTTGGTCACGACTAGACTACAGAACCACCACTGTTAATGGTACTGGTACTACTACAACACACTGGGTCCAGACCTCTCTGGTCACGACTAGACTACAGAACCACCACTGTTAATGGTACTGGTACTACTACAACACACTGGGTCCAGACCTCTCTGGTCACGACTAGACTACAGAACCACCACTGTTAATGGTACTGGTACTACTACAACACACTGGGTCCAGACCTCTCTGGTCACGACTAGACTACAGAACCACCACTGTTAATGGTACCGGTACTACTACAACACACTGGGTCCAGACCTCTCTGGTCACGACTAGACTACAGAACCACCACTGTTAATGGTACTGGTACTACTACAACACACTGGGTCCAGACCTCTCTGGTCACGACTAGACTACAGAACCACCACTGTTAATGGTACTGGTACTACTACAACACACTGGGTCCAGACCTCTCTGGTCACGACTAGACTACAGAACCACCACTGTTAATGGTACTGGTACTACTACAACACACTGGGTCCAGACCTCTCTGGTCACGACTAGACTACAGAACCACCACTGTTAATGGTACTGGTACTACTACAACACACTGTCTGGGTCCGGTCACTCACAATCTGTCTCTCTCTGTCTCTCGTTCTCCTCTCCTCTCCTCTCGTTCTCCTCTCTTCTCCTCTCTCTGTCTCTCTCTCTGTCTCTCGTTCTCCTCTCCTCTCGTTCTCCTCTCGTTCTCCTCTCGTTCTCCTCTCGTTCTCCTCTCGTTCTCCTCTCGTTCTCCTCTCGTTCTCCTCTCTTCTCCTCTCTTCTCCTCTCTTCTCCTCTCCTCTCCTCTCCTCTCGTTCTCCTCTCTCTGTCTCTCTCTCTGTCTCTCGTTCTCCTCTCCTCTCTCTTCTCCTCTCTTCTCCTCTCTTCTCCTCTCTTCTCCTCTCGTTCTCCTCTCTTCTCCTCTCTTCTCTCTCTGTTTCTCTCTCTGTCTCTCTCTCTGTCTCTCGTTCTCCTCTCGTCCAGCCTATCTGTTGATCTTGGAGAATGATTCCAACCCGGAGGTTCGTCGAGCCGTTCTGTCCTGCATCGCCCCCTCCTCTCTCACCCTCCCCAAGATACTGAAACGCACCAGAGACGTCAAGGAGAGTGTCCGCAAACTGGCTTACCAGGTACACACACACACACACACACACACACACACACACACACACACACACACACACACACACACACACACACACACACACACACACACACACACACACACACACACACACACACACACACGTACACACACACGTACACACACACGTACACACACACGTACACACACACGTACACACACACGTACACACACACGTACACACACACGTACACACACACACACACACACACGTACACACACACACACACACACACACACACACACACACACACACACACACACACACACACACACACACACACACACACACACACACTAAACTGGCTTACCAGGTACACACACACACTAAACTGGCTTACCAGGTACACACACACACTAAACTGGCCTTAGACCTGAACCCAGTTTAAACACACACTAAACTGGCCTTACAGACCTGAACCCAGTTTAAACACACACTAAACTGGCCTTACAGACCTGAACCCGGCTTAAACACACACTAAACTGGCCTTACAGACCTGAACCCAGCTTAAACACACACTAAACTGGCCTTACAGACCTGAACCCGGCTTAAACACACTAAACTGGCCTTACAGACCTGAACCCAGCTTAAACACACACTAAACTGGCCTTACAGACCTGAACCCAGTTTAAACACACACTAAACTGGCCTTACAGACCTGAACCCAGTTTAAACACACACTAAACTGGCCTTACAGACCTGAACCCAGTTTAAACACACACTAAACTGGCCTTACAGACCTGAACCCAGCTTAAACACACTAAACTGGCCTTACAGACCTGAACCCAGCTTAAACACACTAAACTGGCCTTACAGACCTGAACCCAGCTTAAACACACACTAAACTGGCCTTACAGACCTGAACCCAGTTTAAACACACTAAACGGGCCTTACAGACCTGAACCCAGCTTAAACACACACTAAACTGGCCTTACAGACCTGAACCCAGTTTAAACACACACTAAACTGGCCTTACAGACCTGAACCCAGTTTAAACACACACTAAACTGGCCTTGCAGACCTGAACCCAGTTTAAACACACACTAAACTGGCCTTACAGACCTGAACCCAGTTTAAACACACACTAAACTGGCCTTACAGACCTGAACCCAGTTTAAACACACACTAAACTGGCCTTATAGACCTGAACCCGGTTTAAACACACTAAACTGGCCTTACAGACCTGAACCCAGCTTAAACACACACTAAACTGGCCTTACAGACCTGAACCCAGCTTAAACACACACTAAACTGGCCTTACAGACCTGAACCCAGTTTAAACACACACTAAACGGGCCTTACAGACCTGAACCCAGTTTAAATGTAAAGTTGTTAATGACTGTGTGTGTTTCAGGTTCTGGCAGACAAGGTCCACATCAGAGCTCTGAGTATCGCCCAGAGGGTCAGTCTGCTGCAGCAGGGTCTCCACGATGCCGCAGGTACACACACACTGTCACTCTGTCTACAACTCTGTGTGTCAGTGTTTCCGCTGCAATCATTTGGCTGTGGCGCTGTACCGCGGGAAAATCATTGCGTCCACGCAAAAAAAAAAAGATGGACCATGAAATAATATTTCTTCCCGAGGCGCACTTTGAAGATGCTAGAACCGTTCCATGGACTTTTCCTCTGCAAACAAAAGGACTAATGACTAGAACAACTTGACAAGCCCGTAGAATAGATCTGTTTACCTCGTCTGCTTGTTGATCTGTTTACCTCGTCGGCTAGTTGGTCTGTTTACCTCGTCGGCTAGTTGGTCTGTTTACCTCGTCGGCTAGTTGGTCTGTTTACCTCGTCGGCTAGTTGGTCTGTTTACCTCGTCGGCTAGTTGGTCTGTTTACCTCGTCGGCTAGTTGGTCTGTTTACCTCGTCGGCTAGTTGGTCTGTTTACCTCGTCGGCTAGTTGGTCTGTTTACCTCGTCGGCTAGTTGGTCTGTTTACCTCGTCGGCTAGTTGATCTGTTTACCTCGTCGGCTAGTTGATCTGTTTACCTCGTCGGCTAGTTGATCTGTTTACCTCGTCGGCTTGTTGATCTGTTTACCTCGTCGGCTAGTTGATCTGTTTACCTCGTCGGCTAGTTGATCTGTTTACCTCGTCGGCTAGTTGATCTGTTTACCTCGTCGGCTAGTTGATCTGTTTACCTCGTCGGCTAGTTGATCTGTTTACCTCGTCGGCTAGTTGATCTGTTTACCTCGTCGGCTAGTTGATCCGTTTACCTCGTCGGCTAGTTGATCCGTTTACCTCGTCGGCTAGTTGGTCCGTTTACCTCGTCGGCTAGTTGGTCCGTTTACCTCGTCGGCTTGTTGGTCCGTTTACCTCGTCGGCTAGTGGATCCGTTTACCTCGTCGGCTAGTGGATCCGTTTACCTCGTCGGCTAGTGGATCCGTTTACCTCGTCGGCTAGTGGATCCGTTTACCTCGTCGGCTAGTGGATCCGTTTACCTCGTCGGCTAGTGGATCCGTTTACCTCGTCGGCTAGTGGATCCGTTTACCTCGTCGGCTAGTGGATCCGTTTACCTCGTCGGCTAGTGGATCCGTTTACCTCGTCGGCTAGTGGATCCGTTTACCTCGTCGGCTAGTGGATCCGTTTACCTCGTCGGCTAGTGGATCCGTTTACCTCGTCGGCTAGTGGATCCGTTTACCTCGTCGGCTAGTGGATCCGTTTACCTCGTCGGCTAGTGGATCCGTTTACCTCGTCGGCTTGTGGATCCGTTTACCTCGTCGGCTTGTGGATCCGTTTACCTCGTCGGCTTGTGGATCCGTTTACCTCGTCGGCTTGTGGATCCGTTTACCTCGTCGGCTTGTGGATCCGTTTACCTCGTCGGCTTGTGGATCCGTTTACCTCGTCGGCTTGTGGATCCGTTTACCTCGTCGGCCAGTTGGTCCGTTTACCTCGTCGGCCAGTTGGTCCGTTTACCTCGTCGGCCAATTGGTCCGTTTACCTCGTCGGCCAATTGGTCCGTTTACCTCGTCGGCCAATTGGTCCGTTTACCTCGTCGGCCAATTGGTCCGTTTACCTCGTCGGCCAATTGGTCCGTTTACCTCGTCGGCCAATTGGTCTGTTTACGACGAGGTAAACAGACCCCCTCTTAAACCCACCCGCCCGCTATACATTTTCGTTGTGTGTCTGTCTGTGTTGTAGACTCGGTGAGGGAGGTGGTGCAGGTCCGTCTCCTCCCAGCCTGGCTGAATCTGCTCCAGGGTGACGTGTTGGAGCTGTTACACAAACTGGATGTAGAGAACTGCTCTCAGACCGCCCTGGACACACTGACCGCTCTGTTCACACACACACCTCAGGACCAGCTGCTGGACCACCGCCTCCAGCTGGACAACAGGTACACACACACACACACACACACACACACACACACACACACACACACACACACACACACACACACACACACACACACACACACACACACACACACACACACACACACACCCCCCTCAGGACCAGCTGCTGCACCACCGCCCTGCTCGCTCACTCATTCACACACGCTGACTGACCGGCTGACTGACTGACTGACTGGCTGGCTGGCTGGCTGACTGGCTGGCTGACTCTCACACACTGACTGTGTGTCTCTGTAGGATGCTGGTCCCGGCTGGGTCTCTGTCCTGTGAGGGCGTGTTGTACTGGAGAGCTCTGTGTGAGTTCATTAAGACTAAAGGAGATGAAGGAGAGGAGATGTTGGAGAAGCTGCTGCCAGAGGCTGCTATCTTCTCTGACTACCTCTACGGGTAAGACCACCACTACATCACCCTGACTACGGGTAAGACCACCACTACATCACCCTGACTACGGGTAAGACCACCACTACATCACCCTGACTACGGGTAAGACCACCACTACATCACCCTGACTACGGGTAAGACCACCACTACATCACCCTGACTACGGGTAAGACCACCACTACATCACCCTGACTACGGGTAAGACCACCACTACATCACCCTGACTACGGGTAAGACCACCACTACATCACCCTGACTACGGGTAAGACCACCACTACATCATCCTGACTACGGGTAAGACCACCACTACATCACCCTGGCTACGGGTAAGACCACCACTACATCACCCTGACTACGGGTAAGACCACCACTACATCACCCTGACTACGGGTAAGACCACCACTACATCACCCTGACTACGGGTAAGACCACCACTACATC
Organism: Salvelinus fontinalis; assembly: GCF_029448725.1. Lineage (NCBI taxonomy): Eukaryota > Metazoa > Chordata > Actinopteri > Salmoniformes > Salmonidae > Salvelinus > Salvelinus fontinalis. The sequence continues at coordinate 12,709 of NW_026600422.1, read as the reverse complement.
ACCCTGACTACGGGTAAGACCACCACTACATCACCCTGACTACGGGTAAGACCACCACTACATCACCCTGACTACGGGTAAGACCACCACTACATCACCCTGACTACGGGTAAGACCACCACTACATCACCCTGACTACGGGTAAGACTACCACTACATCACCCTGACTACGGGTAAGACTACCACTACATCACCCTGACTACGGGTAAGACCTCCACTACATTACCCTGACTACGGGTAAGACCACCACTACATCCCATACATCACCCTGACTACGGGTAAGACCACCACTACATCCCATACATCACCCTGACTACGGGTAAGACCACCACTACATCCCATACATCACCCTGACTACGGGTAAGACTACCACTACATCACCCTGACTACGGGTAAGACCACCACTACATCACCCTGACTACGGGTAAGACCACCACTACATCACCCTGACTACGGGTAAGACCACCACTACATCACCCTGACTACGGGTAAGACCACCACTACATCCCATACATCACCCTGACTACGGGTAAGACCACCACTACATCACCCTGACTACGGGTAAGACTACCACTACATCACCCTGACTACGGGTAAGACCACCACTACATCCCATACATCACCCTGACTACGGGTAAGACCACCACTACATCACCCTGACTACGGGTAAGACTACCACTACATCACCCTGACTACGGGTAAGACTACCACTACATCACCCTGACTACGGGTAAGACTTCCACTACATCACCCTGGCTACGGGTAAGACCACCACTACATCACCCTGACTACGGGTAAGACCACCACTACATCCCATACATCACCCTGACTACGGGTAAGACCACCACTACATCACCCTGACTACGGGTAAGACTACCACTACATCACCCTGACTACGGGTAAGACTACCACTACATCACCCTGACTACGGGTAAGACTACCACTACATCACCCTGACTACGGGTAAGACTTCCACTACATCACCCTGGCTACGGGTAAGACCACCACTACATCACCCTGGCTACGGGTAAGACCACCACTACATCACCCTGACTACGGGTAAGACCACCACTACATCCCATACATCACCCTGACTACGGGTAAGACCACCACTACATCACCCTGACTACGGGTAAGACTACCACTACATCACCCTGACTACGGGTAAGACTACCACTACATCACCCTGACTACGGGTAAGACCACCACTACATCACCCTGACTACGGGTAAGACCACCACTACATCCCATACATCACCCTGACTACGGGTAAGACTACTACTACATCACCCTGACTACGGGTAAGACCGCCACTACATCACCCTGACTACGGGTAAGACCGCCACTACATCACCCTGACTACGGGTAAGACCACCACTACATCACCCTGACTACGGGTAAGACTACCACTACATCACCCTGACTACGGGTAAGACTACCACTACATCCCATACATCACCCTGACTACGGGTAAGACTACCACTACATCCCATACATCACCCTGACTACGGGTAAGACCACCACTACATCACCCTGACTACGGGTAAGACTACCACTACATCACCCTGACTACGGGTAAGACCACCACTACATCACCCTGACTACGGGTAAGACCACCACTACATCACCCTGACTACGGGTAAGACCACCACTACATCACCCTGACTACGGGTAAGACTACCACTACATCACCCTGACTACGGGTAAGACCACCACTACATCCCATACATCACCCTGACTACGGGTAAGACTACTACTACATCACCCTGACTACGGGTAAGACCACCACTACATCACCCTGACTACGGGTAAGACCACCACTACATCCCATACATCACCCTGACTACGGGTAAGACCACCACTACATCCCATACATCACCCTGACTACGGGTAAGACCACCACTACATCCCATACATCACCCTGACTACGGGTAAGACCACCACTACATCCCATACATCACCCTGACTACGGGTAAGACTACTACTACATCACCCTGACTACGGGTAAGACCGCCACTACATCACCCTGACTACGGGTAAGACCGCCACTACATCACCCTGACTACGGGTAAGACCACCACTACATCACCCTGACTACGGGTAAGACTACCACTACATCACCCTGACTACGGGTAAGACTACCACTACATCCCATACATCACCCTGACTACGGGTAAGACTACCACTACATCCCATACATCACCCTGACTACGGGTAAGACCACCACTACATCACCCTGACTACGGGTAAGACTACCACTACATCACCCTGACTACGGGTAAGACCACCACTACATCACCCTGACTACGGGTAAGACCACCACTACATCACCCTGACTACGGGTAAGACCACCACTACATCACCCTGACTACGGGTAAGACTACCACTACATCACCCTGACTACGGGTAAGACCACCACTACATCCCATACATCACCCTGACTACGGGTAAGACTACTACTACATCACCCTGACTACGGGTAAGACCACCACTACATCACCCTGACTACGGGTAAGACCACCACTACATCCCATACATCACCCTGACTACGGGTAAGACCACCACTACATCCCATACATCACCCTGACTACGGGTAAGACCACCACTACATCCCATACATCACCCTGACTACGGGTAAGACTACTACCACATCACCCTGACTACGGGTAAGACTACTACTACATCACCCTGACTACGGGTAAGACCACCACTACATCCCATACATCACCCTGACTACGGGTAAGACCACCACTACATCCCATACATCACCCTGACTACGGGTAAGACTACTACCACATCACCCTGACTACGGGTAAGACCACCACTACATCCCATACATCACCCTGTCTACGGGTAAGACTACTACCACATCACCCTGACTACGGGTAAGACCACCACTACATCCCATACATCACCCTGACTACGGGTAAGACTACTACCACATCACCCTGACTACGGGTAAGACCACCACTACATCCCATACATCACCCTGACTACGGGTAAGACTACTACTACATCACCCTGACTACGGGTAAGACTACCACTACATCCCATACATCACCCTGACTACGGGTAAGACCACCACTACATCACCCTGACTACGGGTAAGACCACCACTACATCCCATACATCACCCTGACTACGGGTAAGACCACCACTACATCACCCTGACTACGGGTAAGACCACCACTACATCACCCTGACTACGGGTAAGACTACCACTACATCACCCTGACTACGGGTAAGACTACCACTACATCACCCTGACTACGGGTAAGACTACCACTACATCACCCTGACTACGGGTAAGACCACCACTACATCACCCTGACTACGGGTAAGACTACCACTACATCACCCTGACTACGGGTAAGACTACCACTACATCACCCTGACTACGGGTAAGACTACCACTACATCACCCTGACTACGGGTAAGACCACCACTACATCCCATACATCACCCTGACTACGGGTAAGACTACCACTACATCACCCTGACTACGGGTAAGACCACCACTACATCACCCTGGCTACGGGTAAGACCACCACTACATCACCCTGGCTACGGGTAAGACCACCACTACATCACCCTGACTACGGGTAAGACTACCACTACATTACCCTGACTACGGGTAAGACCACCACTACATCACCCTGACTACGGGTAAGACTACCACTACATCACCCTGACTACGGGTAAGACCACCACTACATCACCCTGACTACGGGTAAGACTACCACTACATCACCCTGACTACGGGTAAGACTACCACTACATCCCATATAACACATCACATATGTCAACTTTCCCTACCCTCTCCTGGATGTTCCTCCAGCCAGTACCCCCCACAACCCTTTCCCAGACCACCTCAGCTTTGCTAGTCGTGGAATACATCAAATACTTGGACAGGCCCGGGGGGTTTATTGGAGGAGAGGTTTGGGGAAACACTGACTCAAGTCTATCGTCGGTCTATAGGACCAGTATTTTAAGGCTAGTCCCAGTGATAACTAGACTGGAAGGCATGTAGGTAGACTGGAGAGATGTTAAGGACAGACTGATGGGAGAGGAAGACTGTAACTAGCAGAACTCAAACTAGACTGGTAGGCATGTAGGTAGACTGGAGAGATGTTAAGGACAGACTGATGGGAGAGGAAGACTGTAACTAGCAGAACTCAAACTAGACTGGTAGGCATGTAGGTAGACTGGAGAGATGTTAAGGACAGACTGATGGGAGAGGAAGACTGTAACTAGCAGAACTCAAACTAGACTGGTAGGCATGTAGGTAGACTGGAGAGATGTTAAGGACAGACTGATGGGAGAGGAAGACTGTAACTAGCAGAACTCAAACTAGACTGGTAGGCATGTAGGTAGACTGGAGAGATGTTAAGGACAGACTGATGGGAGAGGAAGACTGTAACTAGCAGGACTCAAACTAGACTGGTAGGCATGTAGGTAGACTGGAGAGATGTTAAGGACAGACTGATGGGAGAGGAAGACTGTAACTAGCAGAACTCAAACTAGACTGGTAGGCATGTAGGTAGACTGGAGAGATGTTAAGGACAGACTGATGGGAGAGGAAGACTGTAACTAGCAGAACTCAAACTAGACTGGTAGGCATGTAGGTAGACTGGAGAGATGTTAAGGACAGACTGATGGGAGAGGAAGACTGTAACTAGCAGGACTCAAACTAGACTGGTAGGCATGTAGGTAGACTGGAGAGATGTTAAGGACAGACTGATGGGAGAGGAAGACTGTAACTAGCAGAACTCAAACTAGACTGGTAGGCATGTAGGTAGACTGGAGAGATGTTAAGGACAGACTGATGGGAGAGGAAGACTGTAACTAGCAGAACTCAAACTAGACTGGTAGGCATGTAGGTAGACTGGAGAGATGTTAAGGACAGACTGATGGGAGAGGAAGACTGTAACTAGCAGGACTCAAACTAGACTGGTAGGCATGTAGGTAGACTGGAGAGATGTTAAGGACAGACTGATGGGAGATGAAGACTGTAACTAGCAGGACTCAAACTAGACTGGTAGGCATGTAGGTAGACTGGAGAGATGTTAAGGACAGACTGATGGGAGAGGAAGACTGTAACTAGCAGAACTCAAACTAGACTGGTAGGCATGTAGGTAGACTGGAGAGATGTTAAGGACAGACTGATGGGAGATGTCTGAAGACTGTAACTAGCAGAACTCAAACTAGCTCTGAGAAAAGGGGAAGATTGTTACCGTGTTCAATGTTTCAACCGTCCGCTGGACCTGTGGTCACAAAGAGGCTCCGAGTGGGATCAGAGTACCGTCAGTTTTGGCCTGTTAGATTCTAGTGATATGGACCGGATCAGGGCTCTGACAGGCCCCTGTCTCAGGGTAGTAGTTCTGATCTAGGATCAGTTTTGGCCTGTTAGAGTCTAGTGATATGGACCGGATCAGGGCTCTGACAGGCCCCTGTCTCAGGGTAGGAGTTCTGATCCAGGATCAGTTTTGGCCTGTTAGATTCTAGTGATATGGACTAGATACTCCTCCTCTGAGCATCTTTGTGAATACAGTCCGTTGTCTCCCGTCTGTTCTCTCTAGATATGTGAAGGGCCTGCCAGTGCTGTCTGCAAACCAGAGAAGCATTACTACTAGGTTTGTCCAGGCAGTGTAGTGTTAACAGGTTATAACTGATGTATACCTACTTTAACATGTTATAACAGGTATATGAAGGCAGTGTAGTAGTGTTAACATGTTATAACTGATGTATACCTACTTTACCATATTATAACATGTTATAACTGATGTATACCTACTTTAACATGTTATAACAGGTATATGAAGGCAGTGTAGTAGTGTTAACATGTTATAACTGATGTATACCTACTTTACCATATTATAACTGATGTATACCTACTTTAACATATTATAACAGGTTATAACTGATGTATACCTACTTTAACATATTATAACAGGTTATAACTGATGTATACCTACTTTAACATATTATAATTGGTATATGAAGACAGTGTAGTGTTAACATGTTATAACAGGTATATGAAGGCAGTGTAGTGGTGTTACCATGTTATAACTGATGTATACCTACTTTAATATATTATAACTGATGTATACCTACTTTAACATATTATAACAGGTTATAACTGATGTATACCTACTTTAACATATTATAATTGGTATATGAAGACAGTGTAGTGTTAACATGTTATAACAGGTATATGAAGGCAGTGTAGTGGTGTTACCATGTTATAACTGATGTATACCTACATGATTAACATGTTATAACAGGTCTATGAAGGCAGTGTAGTGGTGTTAACATGTTATAACTGATGTATGTTTTGTACACTCAATGTATAACTGATATTTAACTATGTAGTAAATGGACACCCCTTCAAATTGGTGGATTTGGCTAGTTCAGCCACACCTGTTGCTGACAGATGTATAAAATCGAGCACACAGCCATGCAATCTCCACAGACAAACACTGGTGGTAGAATGGCCTTACTGAAGAGCTCAGTGACTTTCAACGTGGCGCTGTCATAGGATGCCACCTTTCCAACAAGTCACTTTGTCAAATGTCTGCCCTGCTAGAGCTGCCCTGGTCAACTGTAAGTGGTGTTATTGTGAAGTGGAGACATCTAGGAGCAACAACGGCTCAACCGCGAAGTGGCAGACCACACAAGCTCGCAGAACGGGAACACTGAGTGCCGAAGCTCGTAAAAATCGTCTGTCCTCGGTTGCAACACTTACAACCGAGTTCCAAACAGCCTCAGGAAGCAACGTCAGCACAATAACTGTTAGTTTGGAGCTTCATGAAATGGGTTTCCATGGCCCGAGCAGCCGCACACAAGCCTAAGATCACCATGAGCAATACCAAGCGTCGGATGGAGTGGTGTAAAGCTGGCCGCCGTTGGATTCTGGAGCAGTGGAAACACGTTCTCTGGAGTGATTAATCACGCTTCACCATCTGTCAGTCTTTTGGGACGAATCTGGGTTTGGTGGATGCCAGGAGAACTACCTGCCCGAATGCGTAGTGACAACTGTAAAGTTTGGTGGAGGAAGAATAATGGTCTGGGGCTGTTTTTCATGGTTCGGGCCCCTTAGTTCCAGTGAAGGGAAATCTTAACGCTACAGCATATAATGACATTCTAGACTATTCTGTGCTTCCAACTTTGTGGCAACAGTCTGGGGAAGGCCCTTTCCTGTTTCAGCATGACAATGCCCCGGTGCACAAAGCGAGGTCCATACAGAGATGGTTTGTAGACATCGGTGTGGAAGAACTTAACTGCACAGAGCCCTAACCTCAACCCATTTCATGGCATGACAGTGAGTGTGAAGTGTTATAACTATTATTACTGTGTAATACCAGGTATATGAAGTGTTATAACTAGTAATGTGTAATATCAGGTTTATGAAGTGTGTTGTAACTTATTACTGTGTAATACCAGGTATATGAAGTGTTATAACTTTTTACTGTGTAATACCAGGTATATGAAGTGTGTTATATAACTAGTATTACTGTAATACCAGGTATGAAGTGTTAACTATTATTACTGTGTAATACCAGGTATATGAAGTGTTAACTATTATTACTGTGTTATACCAGGTATATGAAGTGTTAACTATTATTCATGTGTAATACCAGGTATATGAAGTGTGTTATAACTAGTATTACTGTAATACCAGGTATATGAAGTGTGTTATAACTTAGTAATGTGTAATACCAGGTATATGAAGTGTTATAACTGTTATTAATGTGTAATACCAGGTATATGAAGTGTATTATAACTTATTACTGTGTTATACCAGGTATATGAAGTGTTATAACTAGTATTACTGTAATACCAGGTATATGAAGTGTATTATAACTTATTACTGTGTTATACCAGGTATATGAAGTGTTATAACTAGTATTACTGTAATACCAGGTATATGAAGTGTATTATAACTTATTACTGTGTTATACCAGGTATATGAAGCGTTATAACTGTTATTACTGTGTAATACCAGGTATATGAAGTGATAACTATTATTAATGTGTAATACCAGGTATATGAAGTGTGTTATAACTATTATTACTGTGTAATACCAGGTATATGAAGTGTTATAACTGTTATTACTGTGTAATACCAGGTATATGAAGTGTATTATAACTTATTACTGTGTTATACCAGGTATATGAAGCGTTATAACTGTTATTACTGTTTAATACCAGGTATGTGAAGCGTGTCCCGGTGCTGTCTGAAGAGCAGAAAGGAGACTTTGCTCAGCTGGAGGAGGTGATGACTAAAGAATTTATCTCTCAACAACTCATCCACCTCACTGGCTGTCTGGATACCAATGAAGAGGGAGGAAGGTGAGAGGATGGGGGGAGGAGGGGGGGGGGTTATGGGTAGGGGATGGGGGGGAGGGGGTTATGGGTAGGGGATGGGTGGAGGAGGGGGGGGTGGGTGGAGGAGGGGGGGGGGGTATGGGTAGGGGAGGAGGGGGGGGAGGGGGTTATGGGTAGGGGATGGGTGGAGGAGGGGGGGGGGGGGTGGAGGAGGTGATGGGTGGTGCTTGGGGGAGGTAATGTAGCCATCAGTGGTTGAGTTCCTGCCTGACCACATTACAGACGCCTGGATATATATTTAACATATCAGATGACCTGGTAAATCTGATCTATTAACATATCAGATACATCACGTGATCTAGTAAATCTGATCTATTAACTAATCACATCACATGATCTAGTAAATCTGATCTATTAACTAACCACATCACATGATCTAGTAAATCTGATCTATTAACTAACCACATCACATGATCTAGTAAATCTGATCTATTAACTAACCACATCACATGATCTAGTAAATCTGATCTATTAACTAACCACATCACATGATCTAGTAAATCTGATCTATTAACTAACCACATCACATGATCTAGTAAATCTGATCTATTTAACGTATCAGTCGATAACGAGGTACACAACCATTGGTTGATTCAATGACAGTGCATCTAGTCCGGCAGGAAGTCAATCAGGCTTATCTGTCTGTTTTTATATGGTGCTACAGAAAGTGTTTATGTGTGTGTGTGTGTGTGTATAGGAAGCGTGTGGTGGCTGTGTTACAGGAGATGCTGGTCCTACCTCAGACTCCTGCCTCTCTGGTCTCTCTGCTGACGGAGAAACTACTGACCCTGATACCTGACGATCACAGACGCACTCAGACCGTAGGTTACACACACACACACACACACACACACACACACACCACAGAGAAACTACTGACCCTAATATAGTGCTTGATTTGGACTGAAATGGGTACCGGTAGTCCTTCTGGGTGCTGGTACTTTAGGGGTACTTGATTTGGACTGAAATGGGTACCGGTAGTCATGATGGGTGCTGGTACTTTAGGGGTACTTGATTTGGACTGAAATGGGTACCGGTAGTCATTCTGGGTGCTGGTACTTTAGGGGTACTTGATTTGGACTGAAATGGGTACCGGTAGTCATGTTGGGTGCTGGTACTTTAGGGGTACTTGATTTGGACTGAAATGGGTACCGGTAGTCATTCTGGGTGCTGGTACTTTAGGGGTACTTGATTTGGACTGAAATGGGTACCGGTAGTCATGTTGGGTGCTGGTACTTTAGAGGTGCTTGATTTGGACTGAAATGGGTACCGGTAGTCATGTTGGGTGCTGGTACTTTAGGGGTGCTTGATTTGGACTGAAATGGGTACCGGTAGTCATGTTGGGTGCTGGTACTTTAGGGGTGCTTGATTTGGACTGAAATGGGTACCGGTAGTCATGTTGGGTGCTGGTACTTTAGGGGTGCTTGATTTTGGACTGAAATGGGTACCGGTAGTCATGTTGGGTGCTGGTACTTTAGGGGTGCTTGATTTGGACTGAAATGGGTACCGGTAGTCATGTTGGGTGCTGGTACTTTAGGGGTGCTTGATTTTGGACTGAAATGGGTACCGGTAGTCATGTTGGGTGCTGGTACTTTAGGGGTACTTGATTTGGACTGAAATGGGTACCGGTAGTCATGTTGGGTGCTGGTACTTTAGGGGTACTTGATTTGGACTGAAATGGGTACCGGTAGTCATGTTGGGTGCTGGTACTTTAGGGGTACTTGATTTGGACTGAAATGGGTACCGGTACTCATTCTGGGTGCTGGTCCTGTTTATATTTAGGGGGCGGAGCTCCACAATAACTTTGAGCTGATATTCTATACGAGTAACAGGAGTTGTAGCAGTAAAACCATTTTAAAGTCTCCCTCACTGACTTTAAGCATCAGCTGTCAGAGCAGATCATTGCAGCTGTACACAGCCCATCTCTATACAGCCCATCCAGTCTCCCTCACTGACTTTAAGCATCAGCTGTCAGAGCAGATTACAGATCATTACAGCTGTACACAGCCCATCTCTATACAGCCCATCCAGTCTCCCTCACTGACTTTAAGCATCAGCTGTCAGAGCAGATTACAGATCATTACAGCTGTACACAGCCCATCTCTATACAGCCCATCCAGTCTCCCTCACTGACTTTAAGCATCAGCTGTCAGAGCAGATTACAGATCATTACAGCTGTACACAGCCCATCTCTATACAGCCCATCCAGTCTCCCTCACTGACTTTAAGCATCAGCTGTCAGAGCAGATTACAGATCATTACAGCTGTACACAGCCCATCTCTAAACAGCCCATCCAACTACCTCATCCCCATATTGTTTTTTTTCTCCTTTCGCACCCCAGTATCTCTACTTGCACACTCATCTTCTGCACATCTATCACTCCAGTGTTTAAATGCTAAATTGTAGTTATTTTCCCACTACGGCCTATTTTATTGCCTTACCCTCCCTGATCTCACCTCATTTGCACACACTGTATATAGATTTTTCTATTGTGTTATTGACTGTACGTTTGTTTATTCCATGTGTAACTCTGTGTTGTTGTTTGTGTCGCACTGCTTTGCTTTATCTTGGCCAGGTCGCAGTTGTAAATGAGAACTTGTTCTCAACTAGCCTACCTGGTTAAATAACGGTGAAATAAAATAAGTTTCGGTTCTTAGCTCCGGTAAAGTCCTGCCCAAGTCGAGTACTTCCCTAATATCTGACGACCACAGACTCACTGCAGGTTCAACCCATTCTCACAATAGATAAAGGTGTAGTGAAAGTGTTAACCTGTGTGTGTGTTTGTGTGTGTGTGTGTGTGTGTGTGTGTGTGTGTGCGCCAGGTGGCGGAGGCGATCTCGGAGGTGCGTGAGCCCATCGTAGTCGTCAGACAGCCGCTGGATGAGAACGAGAACCGCAGGAAACAAGTTAAGGTAATCACTCTGCTGTATCTCTCCTTTATTCTCTCTCTAATCCTCCCTCTTTCCATCCTCTCCCTCTCTCTTCTCTCTCTAATCCTCCCTCTTTCCATCCTCTACCCCTCTCTCCTATTCCCTCTCCTTTACCTCTCCCTCTCTCTACAAAAGAATATCCTTATCATGAGGTATTCTACCTCAGGAGAGCAGATATAAACTCTCTTGGTAAATAATATGGTCTATAGCTTATTATGAGGTATTCTACCTCCGGAGAGCAGATATAAACTCTCTTGGTAAATAATATGGTCTATAGCTTATCATGAGGTATTCTACCTCCGGAGAGCAGATATAAACTCTGTTGGTAAATAATATGGTCTATAGCTTATCATGAGGTAATCTACCTCCGGAGAGCAGATATAAAACTCTCTTGGTAAATAATATGGTCTATAGCTTATCATGAGGTATTCTACCTCCGGAGAGCAGATATAAACTCTGTTGGTAAATAATATGGTCTATAGCTTATCATGAGGTAATCTACCTCCGGAGAGCAGATATAAAACTCTCTTGGTAAATAATATGGTCTATAGCTTATCATGAGGTATTCTACCTCCGGAGAGCAGATATAAACTCTGTTGGTAAATAATATGGTCTATAGCTTATCATGAGGTAATCTACCTCCGGAGAGCAGATATAAAACTCTCTTGGTAAATAATATGGTCTATAGCTTATTACGAGGTATTCTACCTCCGGAGAGCAGATATAAACTCTCTTGGTAAATAATATGGTCTATAGCTTATCATGAGGTATTCTACCTCCGGAGAGCAGATATAAACTCTTGGTAAATAATATGGTCTATAGCTTTTCATGAGGTATTCTACCTCCGGAGAGCAGATATAAACTCTGCTGGTAAATAATATGGTCTATAGCTTATCATGAGGTATTCTACCTCCGGAGAGCAGATATAAACTCTCTTGGTAAATAATATGGTCTATAGCTTATCATGAGGTATTCTACCTCCGGAGAGCAGATATAAAACTCTCTTGGTAAATAATATGGTCTATAGCTTATTACGAGGTATTCTACCTCCGGAGAGCAGATATAAACTCTCTTGGTAAATAATATGGTCTATAGCTTATTACGAGGTATTCTACCTCCGGAGAGCAGATATAAACTCTCTTGGTAAATAATATGGTCTATAGCTTATCATGAGGTATTCTACCTCCGGAGAGCAGATATAAACTCTGCTGGTAAATAATATGGTCTATAGCTTATCATGAGGTATTCTACCTCCGGAGAGCAGATATAAACTCTTGGTAAATAATATGGTCTATAGCTTATCATGAGGTATTCTACCTCCGGAGAGCAGAACCTCATGACTTACTTGATATTATAGACGCACTCCTCTGAGCTTCACCGACGATGCCGTT
>NW_026600421.1:248175-281726 GCF_029448725.1 Salvelinus fontinalis | reverse complement strand
ACCTCTCCTATAGAGATACCAGAGATCACCTCTCCTATGGAGATACCAGGGATCACCTCTCCTATAGAGATACCAGGGATCACCTCTCCTATAGAGATACCAGGGATCACCTCTCCTATAGAGATACCAGGGATCACCTCTCCTATAGAGATACCAGGGATCACCTCTCCTATAGCGATACCATGGATCACCTCTCCTATAGAGATACCAGGGATCACCTCTCCTATAGAGATACCATGGATCACCTCTCCTACAGAGATACCAGAGATCACCTCTCCTATAGAGATACCAGGGATCACCTCTCCTATAGAGATACCAGAGATCACCTCTCCTACAGAGATACCAGGGATCACCTCTCCTATAGAGATACCAGGGATCACCTCTCCTATAGAGATACCAGGTATCGCCTCTCCTATAGAGATACCATGGATCGCCTCTCCTATAGAGTTACAATGGATCGCCTCTCCTATAGAGATAACAGGGATCACCTCTCCTATAGAGATACCAGGGATCACATCTCCTATAGTGATACCAGAGATCACCTCTCCTATAGAGATACCAGGGATCACCTCTCCTATAGAGATACCAGGGATCACCTCTCCTATAGAGATACCAGGGATCACCTCTCCTATAGAGATACCATGGATCACCTCTCCTACAGAGATACCAGGGATCACCTCTCCTATAGAGATACCAGGGATCACCTCTCCTATAGAGATACCAGGGATCACCTCTCCTATAGAGATACCATGGATCACCTCTCCTACAGAGATACCAGGGATCACCTCTCCTATAGAGATACCAGGGATCACCTCTCCTATAGAGATACCAGGGATCACCTCTCCTATAGAGATACCAGGGATCACCTCTCCTATAGAGATACCAGGGATCACCTCTCCTATAGAGATACCAGGGTTGGATGTATTTGCTGTTTGTTTTGGTTGTGTTTCCGATTATTTTGTGCCAAAAAGAAATAAATGGTAAATAATGTATCATGTCGTTTTGGAGTCACTTTTATTGTAAATAAGAATAGAATAAGTTTCTAAACACTTCTAAATTCATGTGGATGTTACCATGGTTACGGACAGTCTTGAATGAATTGCGAATAATGATGAGTGAGAAACTCATTCAACCTCATAGTCATTGTATCATTTCAAATACAATACCAGAACAACAACAAAGGTCCTTTTGGAGCTCACTGTACGACAGCGTGGAGCTAGATTCAGACAAATCATTAAACACACTGTTACTTCCAGTGTATAGCAAGATATAGCCCACAGTTCAATGTAGGGAGGTAGGGAGGGAGGGAGGCCCTAGAGAGAGAGAGGACCTAGAGAGAGAGAGAGGACCTAGAGAGAGAGAGAGGACCTAGAGAGAGAGGACCTAGAGAGAGAGGACCTAGAGAGAGAGAGAGGACCTAGAGAGAGAGGACCTAGAGAGAGAGAGAGGACCTAGAGAGAGAGAGAGAGGACCTAGAGAGAGAGAGAGAGGACCTAGAGAGAGAGTGGAAGGACCTAGAGAGAGAGAGAGAGGACCTAGAGAGAGAGAAAGGACCTAGAGAGAGAGAGAGAGGACCTAGAGAGAGAGAGAGAGGACCTAGAGAGAGAGAGAGAGGACCTAGAGAGAGAGTGGAAGGACCTAGAGAGAGAGAGAGAGGACCTAGAGAGAGAGAGAGGACCTAGAGAGAGAGAGAGGACCTAGAGAGAGAGAGGAAGGACCTAGAGAGAGAGGACCTAGAGAGAGAGAGAGAGGACCTAGAGAGAGGAAGGACCTAGAGAGAGAGAGGAAGGACCTAGAGAGAGGAAGGACCTAGAGAGAGAGAGAGGACCTAGAGAGAGAGAGGAAGGACCTAGAGAGAGAGAGAGAGGACCTAGAGAGAGAGTAAGGACCCTGAGAGAGAGAGTGGACCTAGAGAGAGAGAGGACCTAGAGAGAGAGAGAGGACCTAGAGAGAGAGAGAGGACCTAGAGAGAGAGAGGACCTAGAGAGAGAGAGGAAGGACCTAGAGAGAGAGAGAGGACCTAGAGAGAGAGAGGAAGGACCTAGAGAGAGAGAAAGGACCTAGAGAGAGAGAGAGAGGACCTAGAGAGAGAGAGAGAGGACCTAGAGAGAGAGAGAGAGGACCTAGAGAGAGAGTGGAAGGACCTAGAGAGAGAGAGAGAGGACCTAGAGAGAGAGAGAGGACCTAGAGAGAGAGAGAGGACCTAGAGAGAGAGAGGAAGGACCTAGAGAGAGAGGACCTAGAGAGAGAGAGAGAGGACCTAGAGAGAGGAAGGACCTAGAGAGAGAGTGGAAGGACCTAGAGAGAGAGAGAGAGGACCTAGAGAGAGAGAGGACCTAGAGAGAGAGAGAGGACCTAGAGAGAGAGAGAGGACCTAGAGAGAGAGGACCTAGAGAGAGAGGACCTAGAGAGAGAGAGAGGACCTAGAGAGAGAGGACCTAGAGAGAGAGAGAGAGGACCTAGAGAGAGGAAGGACCTAGAGAGAGAGAGAGGACCTAGAGAGAGAGAGAGGACCTAGAGAGAGAGAGAGGACCTAGAGAGAGAGAGAGGAAGGACCTAGAGAGAGAGAGAGAGGACCTAGAGAGAGAGTAAGGACCCTGAGAGAGAGAGAGGACCTAGAGAGAGAGTGGAAGGACCTAGAGAGAGAGAGAGAGGACCTAGAGAGAGAGAGAGAGGACCCTGAGAGAGAGAGGAAGGACCTAGAGAGAGAGAGAGAGGACCTAGAGAGAGAGTGGAAGGACCTAGAGAGAGAGAGAGAGGACCTAGAGAGAGAGAGAGAGGACCTAGAGAGAGAGAGAGAGGACCTAGAGAGAGAGAGAGAGGACCTAGAGAGAGAGTGGAAGGACCTAGAGAGAGAGAGAGAGGACCTAGAGAGAGAGAGAGGACCTAGAGAGAGAGAGAGGACCTAGAGAGAGAGAGAGGAAGGACCTAGAGAGAGAGAGAGAGGACCTAGAGAGAGAGTAAGGACCCTGAGAGAGAGAGAGAGAGAGGACCTAGAGAGAGAGTGGAAGGACCTAGAGAGAGAGAGAGAGGACCTAGAGAGAGAGAGAGAGGACCCTGAGAGAGAGAGGAAGGACCTAGAGAGAGAGAGAGAGGACCTAGAGAGAGAGAGAGAGGACCTAGAGAGAGAGAGAGAGGACCTAGAGAGAGGAAGGACCTAGAGAGAGAGGACCTAGAGAGAGAGAGAGAGGACCTAGAGAGAGAGGACCTAGAGAGAGGAAGGACCTAGAGAGAGGAAGGACCTAGAGAGAGAGAGGAAGGACCTAGAGAGAGAGAGAGGACCTAGAGAGAGAGAGAGAGGACCCTGAGAGAGAGAGGAAGGACCTAGAGAGAGAGAGAGAGGACCTAGAGAGAGAGAGAGAGGACCTAGAGAGAGGAAGGACCTAGAGAGAGAGGACCTAGAGAGAGAGAGAGAGGACCTAGAGAGAGAGGACCTAGAGAGAGGAAGGACCTAGAGAGAGGAAGGACCTAGAGAGAGAGAGGAAGGACCTAGAGAGAGAGAGAGAGGACCTAGAGAGAGAGTAAGGACCTAGAGAGAGAGAGGAAGGACCTAGAGAGAGAGTAAGGACCCTGAGAGAGAGAGAGGACCTAGAGAGAGAGAGAGGACCTAGAGAGAGAGAGGAAGGACCTAGAGAGAGAGGACCTAGAGAGAGAGAGAGAGGACCTAGAGAGAGGAAGGACCTAGAGAGAGGAAGGACCTAGAGAGAGAGTGGAAGGACCTAGAGAGAGAGAGAGAGGACCTAGAGAGAGAGAGAGGACCTAGAGAGAGAGGAAGGACCTAGAGAGAGAGAGAGGACCTAGAGAGAGAGAGAGAGGACCTAGAGAGAGAGAGAGGACCTAGAGAGAGAGGAAGGACCTAGAGAGAGAGAGAGAGGACCTAGAGAGAGAGAGGACCTAGAGAGAGAGGAAGGACCTAGAGAGAGAGAGAGGACCTAGAGAGAGAGTAAGGACCCTGAGAGAGAGAGTGGACCTAGAGAGAGAGAGGACCTAGAGAGAGAGAGAGGACCTAGAGAGAGAGAGTGGACCTAGAGAGAGAGAGGACCTAGAGAGAGAGAGAGGACCTAGAGAGAGAGAGAGGACCTAGAGAGAGAGGACCTAGAGAGAGAGGACCTAGAGAGAGAGAGAGGACCTAGAGAGAGAGGACCTAGAGAGAGAGAGAGGACCTAGAGAGAGAGAGGAAGGACCTAGAGAGAGAGAGGAAGGACCTAGAGAGAGAGAGAGAGGACCTAGAGAGAGAGAGAGAGAGAGTAAGGACCCTGAGAGAGAGAGTGGACCTAGAGAGAGAGAGGACCTAGAGAGAGAGAGAGGACCTAGAGAGAGAGAGAGGACCTAGAGAGAGAGGACCTAGAGAGAGAGGACCTAGAGAGAGAGAGAGGACCTAGAGAGAGAGGACCTAGAGAGAGAGAGAGGACCTAGAGAGAGAGGACCTAGAGAGAGGAAGGACCTAAAGAGAGAGAGAGGACCTAGAGAGAGAGAGAGAGGACCTAGAGAGAGAGAGAGGACCTAGAGAGAGAGGACCTAGAGAGAGGAAGGACCTAGAGAGAGAGAGAGGACCTAGAGAGAGGAAGGACCTAGAGAGAGAGAGAGGACCTAGAGAGAGAGAGAGAGAGGACCTAGAGAGAGGAAGGACCTAGAGAGAGAGAGAGAGGACCTAGAGAGAGAGAGAGGACCTACAGAGAGAGAGAGGACCTAGAGAGAGAGAGAGGACCTAGAGAGAGAGAGAGGACCTAGAGAGAGAGAGAGGAAGGACCTAGAGAGAGAGAGAGAGGACCCTGAGAGAGAGAGGAAGGACCTAGAGAGAGAGAGAGAGGACCTAGAGAGAGAGAGAGGACCTAGAGAGAGAGAGAGGACCTACAGAGAGAGAGAGGACCCTGAGAGAGAGGACCCTGAGAGAGAGAGAGAGAGAGAGAGAGAGAGAGGGGGGGGGATGGACCTAGAGAGAGAGAGAGGACCCTGAGAGAGAGGACCTATAGAGAGAGGGAGTGGATAATTATCTCTCCGTGTTAAGAGGGCATACCACTTTAGACGGAGTGCAGCCCACCTGTGAGTTCCTCTCCATCAGACGAGGAACATTAAACGAGAAACCCTGCTCATGTATAACACAGAGGGTCTACGCTACAGTTTCCTCACACATACAGATCAGATCAGAGCAGCTGCTGAGAGCTGGAGACTCTTTGAAGAAGAAGAACCGGCTGAGCATCTGAATAAAGTAGAACTCATCTACAATCCCCACTTGGTTGAACTACTTCATGTTTTTTCACTGCTACTTAGAGAGTTGAATATTGGTTAGTATAACTCATGAAGATGTTTCCTCTGTTGAAAGCTGACTAGGCCTGTTTCCTCAAAGCATCTCAGAGGACGAGTGCTGAACTAGGATCTGGTCTCTTATTCATTATGATTTATTAGGATTTAATTTGTAATTTAACCTTTATTTAACTAGGCAGGTCAGTTAGGAATAAATTCTTATTTACGTAGCGATGGGAGGGAGACATTGTCTGATAGGAACATCAGAAGGTAGAGATGGGAGGGAGAGATTGTCTTATAGGAACATCAGAAGGTAGAGATGGGAGAGAGAGATTGTCTTATAGGAACATCAGAAGGTAGAGATGGGAGAGAGAGATTGTCTGATAGGAATATCAGAAGGTAGAGATGGGAGAGAGATTGTCTGCCACCAGAGAAAGACCTAGCAGTCCCTACAGTGGGTGAGCTAGGATAAGACAGTTCTCAGAACAGCTCTAACAGGCATACTATTACACACATGGACTGACTCTAGTTCATTAACACTTTACTTAACTCTCCTCCCAGTGACTACGGGTGGTGAGAGAAGCAACCCTTAACTCTCCTCCCAGTGACTATGGGTGGTGAGGGGAGCCAGGAGGAGCACCCCTTAACTCTCCTCCCAGTGACTACGGGTGGTGAGAGGAGCAACCCTTAACTCTCCTCCCAGTGACTACGGGTGGTGAGAGGAGCAACCCTTAACTCTCCTCCCAGTGACTACGGGTGGTGAGAGGAGCAACCCTTAACTCTCCTCCCAGTGACTAAGGGTGGTGAGGGGAGCCAGGAGGAGGAACCCTTAACTCTCCTCCCAGTGACTACGGGTGGTGAGGGGAGCCAGGAGGAGACACCCTTAACTCTCCTCCCAGTGACTACGGGTGGTGAGGGGAGCAACCCTTAACTCTCCTCCCAGTGACTACGGGTGGTGAGAGGAGCAACCCTTAACTCTCCTCCCAGTGACTACGGGTGGTGAGAGGAGCAACCCTTAACTCTCCTCCCAGTGACTACGGGTGGTGAGAGGAGCAACCCTTAACTCTCCTCCCAGTGACTACGGGTGGTGAGAGGAGCAACCCTTAACTCTCCTCCCAGTGACTACGGGTGGTGAGAGGAGCAACCCTTAACTCTCCTCCCAGTGACTACGGGTGGTGAGAGGAGCCAGGAGGAGAACCCCTTAACTCTCCTCCCAGTGACTACGGGTGGTGAGGGGAGCCAGGAGGAGCACCCCTTAACTCTCCTCCCAGTGACTACGGGTGGTGAGAGGAGCAACCCTTAACTCTCCTCCCAGTGACTACGGGTGGTGAGAGGAGCAACCCTTAACTTTCCTCCCAGTGACTACGGGTGGTGAGAGGAGCACCCCTTAACTCTCCTCCCAGTGACAACGGGTGGTGAGAGGAGCAACCCTTAACTCTCCTCCCAGTGACTACGGGTGGTGAGAGGAGCAACCCTTAACTCTCCTCCCAGTGACTACGGGTGGTGAGAGGAGCAACCCTTAACTCTCCTCCCAGTGACTACGGGTGGTGAGAGGAGGAGCCCTTAACTCTCCTCCCAGTGACTACGGGTGGTGAGAGGGGCAACCCTTAACTCTCCTCTCAGTGACTACGGGTGTTGAGAGGAGGAGCCCTTAACTCTCCTCCCAGTGACTACGGGTGGTGAGAGGAGCAACCCTTAACTCTCCTCTCAGTGACTACGGGTGTTGAGAGGAGGAACCCTTAACTCTTCTCCCAGTGACTACGGGTGGTGAGAGGAGCAACCCTTAACTCTCCTCCCAGTGACTACGGGTGGTGAGGGGAGCCAGGAGGAGGAACCCTTAACTCTCCTCCCAGTGACTACGGGTGGTGAGAGGAGCAACCCTTAACTCTCCTCTCAGTGACTACGGGTGGTGAGGGGAGCCAGGAGGAGCAACCCTTAACTCTCCTCCCAGTGACTATGGGTGGTGAGAGGAGCAACCCTTAACTCTCCTCCCAGTGACTACGGGTGGTGAGAGGAGGAACCCTTAACTCTCCTCCCAGTGACTACGGGTGGTGAGGGGAGCCAGGAGGAGGAACCCTTAACTCTCCTCCCAGTGACTACGGGTGGTGAGAGGAGGAACCCTTAACTCTCCTCCCAGTGACTACGGGTGGTGAGAGGAGCAACCCTTAACTCTCCTCCCAGTGACTACGGGTGGTGAGAGGAGCAACCCTTAACTCTCCTCCCAGTGACTACGGGTGGTGAGAGGAGCAACCCTTAACTCTCCTCCCAGTGACTACGGGTGGTGAGGGGATCCAGGAGGAGACACATAGCTATAGTGACAGATACACGCTGCCTGCAACAAATTAATATGGAAACTCTTTGAGGATGTGTGTGTGTGTGTGTGTGTGTGTGTGTGTGTGTGTGTGTGTGTGTGTGTGTGTGTGTGTGTGTGTGTGTGTGTGTGTGTGCGTGTGTGTGTGCGTGCGTGTGTGTCTGTGTGTGTGTGTGTGTGTGTGTGCGTGTGCGTCTGTGTGTGTGTGTGTGTGTGTGTGTGTGTCTGTTGTTTAAA
Organism: Salvelinus fontinalis; assembly: GCF_029448725.1. Lineage (NCBI taxonomy): Eukaryota > Metazoa > Chordata > Actinopteri > Salmoniformes > Salmonidae > Salvelinus > Salvelinus fontinalis. Next base: position 273,934 of record NW_026600421.1, on the reverse strand, counting down.
CACTCTTCATTAGTAATAACAGTGAAGTGAGATCTGTAACCTGATTATCTCGGTTTCATTACAACTTCAATTAGAAATATTTAGTTCTGCGTTCAAACAAATAACTAAAGGGAACAAAACAGACACTAGACACATAGAGCGCATCCCAAATTACACCCTTTATAGTGCACTACTTTTGACCAGGGCCTATAGGACCACTCTAAAGGGAATAGGGTGCCATTTAAGAGACATGGAGATAGATACATCAGTAAACATGGATGTCGGATGTCAGTTTGATTCTGCCCCCCTCTGTGAGCCGATTGGTTCATCACGTCCCCGGCGGGCAGGGTTTGGTGCGTTGGTTGTTAATGGTCTGATTGAACAAACAGAGCGTTTCATTTGTACCAATTAAACTAATCTAAGCCTAATATGCGTACAGAGTAATAGCTCTGTGATGATTGGTCGTGGGGTCTCCTGCTGCATTGTAATAGTTTAAGGGGAACTGAGAAGACTCAGGAAGCGGGGTGGTGGGAAGGGCTGTGTTATCTCTCGTTGGCTGGCTTTACACAGGAAGCACAATTCTTTTGGAAGGTCTGTCTTTTGACCAATCCTATCAGATCTTTTCACATCAAATTATTTTTCAGCTCTGATCTGATTGGTCAAAAGACCAATTAGTGTGAGAAGAAAAGAAAGAAGAGAATTGGGCTGCCTGTGTCAACCCAGACATTCTGATGTAGTTCTGATTCTACATTTAAAATTCTACTCATTCTTAATTAGTATCAGTCGAGTCCACAGGTGCCTGGCTCTGTGTCCATGTCTTATTCTGTCAGACTTCATACTGACTCCATCACTCAGTCAGGGAGACTGGGAGGAATGAACCAATCACGTGTTGTTCTGACAGAGACTGGGAGGAATGAACCAATCACGTGTTGTTCTGTCAGACTGGGAGGAATGAACCAATCACGTGTTGTTCTGTCAGACTGGGAGGAATGAACCAATCACGTGTTGTTCTGTCAGACTGGGAGGAATGAACCAATCACGTGTTGTTCTGTCAGACTGGGAGGAATGAACCAATCACGTGTTGTTCTGTCAGACTGGGAGGAATGAACCAATCACGTGTTGTTCTGTCAGACTGGGAGGAATGAACCAATCACGTGTTGTTCTGTAAGACTGGGAGGAATGAACCAATCACGTGTTGTTCTGTCAGACTGGGAGGAATGAACCAATCACGTGTTGTTCTGTCAGACTGGGAGGAATGAACCAATCACGTGTTGTTCTGTCAGACTGGGAGGAATGAACCAATCACGTGTTGTTCTGTCAGACTGGGAGGAATGAACCAATCACGTGTTGTTCTGTCAGACTGGGAGGAATGAACCAATCACGTGTTGTTCTGTCAGACTGGGAGGAATGAACCAATCACGTGTTGTTCTGTCAGACTGGGAGGAATGAACCAATCACGTGTTGTTCTGTCAGACTGGGAGGAATGAACCAATCACGTGTTGTTCTGTAAGACTGGGAGGAATGAACCAATCACGTGTTGTTCTGTCAGACTGGGAGGAATGAACCAATCACGTGTTGTTCTGTCAGACTGGGAGGAATGAACCAATCACGTGTTGTTCTGTCAGACTGGGAGGGATGAACCAATCACGTGTTGTTCTGTCAGACTGGGAGGAATGAACCAATCACGTGTTGTTCTGTCAGACTGGGAGGAATGAACCAATCACGTGTTGTTCTGTCAGACTGGGAGGAATGAACCAATCACGTGTTGTTCTGTCAGACTGGGAGGAATGAACCAATCACGTGTTGTTCTGTCAGACTGGGAGGAATGAACCAATCACGTGTTGTTCTGTCAGACTGGGAGGAATGAACCAATCACGTGTTGTTCTGTCAGACTGGGAGGAATGAACCAATCACGTGTTGTTCTGTCAGACTGGGAAGAATGAACCAATCACGTGTTGTTCTGTCAGACTGGGAGGAATGAACCAATGAATACGACTCACAATTGAAGCTGAATTCTTTTTAACATCTCTGTTGCTATTTTTGATAAATGATTCATGTAATTCCATTTCCTGGAAATGTAAGAAACGTGTATGGATAATTAGATCCTAGGGCTGTAGAGGTGGGTCGGAATGAGTGCTAACTCACACATGTTTGGTTTAAGGTATGACAGGCCTGGTCAGGTGAATTATATCTAACAAGGAAAGTAGTTTTGAATAGCAGAGAGGTTGGTACAGCGGTTGTGACTAACAGAGAGGTTGGTACAGTGGTTTTGACTAGCAGAGAGGTTGGTACAGAGAGGTTGGTACAGTGGTTTTGACTAACAGAGTGGTTGGTACAGAGAGGTTGGTACAGTGGTTTTGACTAACAGAGAGGTTGGTACAGAGAGGTTGATACAGTGGTTTTGACTAACAGAGAGGTTGGTACAGAGAGGTTGGTACAGTGGTTTTGACTAACAGAGAGGTTGGTACAGAGAGGTTGGTACAGTGGTTTTGACTAGCAGAGAGGTTGGTCCAGTGGTTTTGACTAACAGAGAGGTTGGTACAGTGGTTTTGACTAACAGAGAGGTTGGTACAGTGGTTTTGACTAACAGAGAGGTTGGTACAGAGAGGTTGGTACAGTGGTTTTGACTAACAGAGAGGTTGGTACAGTGGTTTTGACTAACAGAGAGGTTGGTACAGTGGTTTTGACTAACAGAGAGGTTGGTACAGTGGTTTTGACTAACAGAGAGGTTGGTACAATGGTTTTGACCAGCAGAGAGGTTGGAACAGCGGTTTTGACTAACAGAGAGGTTGGTACAGTGGTTTTGACCAGCAGAGAGGTTGGAACAGTGGTTTTGACTAACAGAGAGGTTGGTACAGTGGTTTTGACTAACAGAGAGGTTGGTACAGTGGTTTTGACCAGCAGAGAGGTTGGAACAGCGGTTTTGACTAACAGAGAGGTTGGTACAGTGGTTTTGACTAACAGAGAGGTTGGTACAATGGTTTTGACTAACATAGAGGTTGGTACAGTGGTTTTGACTAACAGAGAGGTTGGTACAGTGGTTTTGACTAACAGAGAGATTGGTACAGTGGTTTTGACTAACAGAGAGGTTGGTACAATGGTTTTGACTAACAGAGAGGTTGGAACAGTGGTTTTGACTAACAGAGTGGTTGGTACAGTGGTTTTGACTAACAGAGAGGTTGGTACAGTGGTTTTGACTAACAGAGAGGTTGGTACAGTGGTTTTGACTAACAGAGAGGTTGGTACAGTGGTTTTGACCAGCAGAGAGGTTGGTACAGTGGTTTTGACAAGCAGAGAGGTTGGTACAGTGGTTTTGACTAACAGAGAGGTTGGTATAGTGGTTTTGACTAACAGAGAGATTGGTACAGTGGTTTTGACTAACAGAGAGGTTGGTACAGTGGTTTTGACTAGCAGAGAGTTTGGTTCAGTGGTTTTGACTAACAGAGAGGTTGGTACAGAGAGGTTGTTACAGTGGTTTTGACTAACAGAGAGGTTGGTACAGTGGTTTTGACTAACAGAGAGGTTGGAATAGTGGTTTTGACTAACAGAGAGGTTGGTACAGTGGATTTGACTAGCAGAGAGGTTGGTTCAGTGGTTTTGACTAACAGAGAGGTTGGCTCAGTGGTTTTGACTAACAGAGAGGTTGGAACAGTGGTTTTGACTAACAGAGAGGTTGGTACAGTGGTTTTGACTAACAGAGTGGTTGGTACAGTGGTTTTGACTAGCAAAGAGGTTGGTACAGTGGTTTTGACTAACAGAGAGGTTGGTACAGTGGTTTTGACTAACAGAGAGGTTGGTACAGTGGTTTTGACTAACAGAGAGGTTGGTACAGAGAGGTTGGTACAGTGGTTTTGACTAACAGAGAGGTTGGTACAGTGGTTTTGACTAACAGAGAGGTTGGTACAATGGTTTTGACCAGCAGAGAGGTTGGAACAGCGGTTTTGACTAACAGAGAGGTTGGTACAGTGGTTTTGACTAACAGAGAGGTTGGTACAATGGTTTTGACTAACAGAGAGGTTGGAACAGTGGTTTTGACTAACAGAGAGGTTGGTACAGTGGTTTTGACTAACAGAGAGGTTGGTACAGTGGTTTTGACTAACAGAGAGGTTGGTACAATGGTTTTGACTAACAGAGAGGTTGGTACAGTGGTTTTGACTAACAGAGAGGTTGGTACAGTGGTTTTGACTAACAGAGAGGTTGGTACAATGGTTTTGACCAGCAGAGAGGTTGGAACAGCGGTTTTGACTAACAGAGAGGTTGGTACAGTGGTTTTGACCAGCAGAGAGGTTGGAACAGTGGTTTTGACTAACAGAGAGGTTGGTACAGTGGTTTTGACTAACAGAGAGGTTGGTACAGTGGTTTTGACCAGCAGAGAGGTTGGAACAGCGGTTTTGACTAACAGAGAGGTTGGTACAGTGGTTTTGACTAACAGAGAGGTTGGTACAATGGTTTTGACTAACATAGAGGTTGGTACAGTGGTTTTGACTAACAGAGAGGTTGGTACAGTGGTTTTGACTAACAGAGAGATTGGTACAGTGGTTTTGACTAACAGAGAGGTTGGTACAATGGTTTTGACTAACAGAGAGGTTGGAACAGTGGTTTTGACTAACAGAGTGGTTGGTACAGTGGTTTTGACTAACAGAGAGGTTGGTACAGTGGTTTTGACTAACAGAGAGGTTGGTACAGTGGTTTTGACTAACAGAGAGGTTGGTACAGTGGATTTGACCAGCAGAGAGGTTGGTACAGTGGTTTTGACAAGCAGAGAGGTTGGTACAGTGGTTTTGACTAACAGAGAGGTTGGTATAGTGGTTTTGACTAACAGAGAGATTGGTACAGTGGTTTTGACTAACAGAGAGGTTGGTACAGTGGTTTTGACTAGCAGAGAGTTTGGTTCAGTGGTTTTGACTAACAGAGAGGTTGGTACAGAGAGGTTGTTACAGTGGTTTTGACTAACAGAGAGGTTGGTACAGTGGTTTTGACTAACAGAGAGGTTGGAATAGTGGTTTTGACTAACAGAGAGGTTGGTACAGTGGATTTGACTAGCAGAGAGGTTGGTTCAGTGGTTTTGACTAACAGAGAGGTTGGCTCAGTGGTTTTGACTAACAGAGAGGTTGGAACAGTGGTTTTGACTAACAGAGAGGTTGGTACAGTGGTTTTGACTAACAGAGTGGTTGGTACAGTGGTTTTGACTAGCAGAGAGGTTGGTACAGTGGTTTTGACTAACAGAGAGGTTGGTACAGTGGTTTTGACTAACAGAGAGGTTGGTACAGTGGTTTTGACTAACAGAGAGGTTGGTACAGAGAGGTTGGTACAGTGGTTTTGACTAACAGAGAGGTTGGTACAGTGGTTTTGACTAACAGAGAGGTTGGTACAATGGTTTTGACCAGCAGAGAGGTTGGAACAGCGGTTTTGACTAACAGAGAGGTTGGTACAGTGGTTTTGACTAACAGAGAGGTTGGTACAATGGTTTTGACTAACAGAGAGGTTGGAACAGTGGTTTTGACTAACAGAGAGGTTGGTACAGTGGTTTTGACTAACAGAGAGGTTGGTACAGTGGTTTTGACTAACAGAGAGGTTGGTACAATGGTTTTGACTAACAGAGAGGTTGGAACAGTGGTTTTGAATAACAGAGTGGTTGGTACAGTGGTTTTGACTAACAGAGAGGTTGGTACAGTGGTTTTGACTAACAGAGAGGTTGGTACAGTGGTTTTGACTAACAGAGAGGTTGGTACAGTGGTTTTGACCAGCAGAGAGGTTGGTACAGTGGTTTTGACAAGCAGAGAGGTTGGTACAGTGGTTTTGACTAACAGAGAGGTTGGTATAGTGGTTTTGACTAACAGAGAGGTTGGTATAGTGGTTTTGACTAACAGAGAGATTGGTTCAGTGGATTTCACTAACAGACAGGTTGGTACAGTGGTTTTGACTAGCAGAGAGGTTAGTACAGTGGTTTTGAATAACAGAGAGGTTGGTACAGTGGTTTTGACTAACAGAGAGGTTGGTACAGTGGTTTTGACTAGCAGAGAGGTTGGTTCAATGGTTTTGACTAACAGAGAGGTTGGTACAGAGAGGTTGTTACAGTGGTTTTGACTAGCAGAGAGGTTGGTTCAGTGGTTTTGACTAACAGAGAGGTTGGCTCAGTGGTTTTGACTAACAGAGAGGTTGGAACAGTGGTTTTGACTAACAGAGAGGTTGGTACAGTGGTTTTGACTAACAGAGTGGTTGGTACAGTGGTTTTGACTAGCAGAGAGATGGTACAGTGGTTTTGACTAACAGAGAGGTTGGTACAGTGGTTTTGACTAACAGAGAGCTTGGTACAGTGGTTTTGACTAACAGAGAATTTGGTACAGAGAGGTTGGTACAGTGGTTTTGACTAACAGAGAGGTTGGTACAGTGGTTTTGACTAACAGAGAGGTTGGCACAGAGAGGTTTGTACAGTGGTTTTGACTAACAGAGAGGTTGGTACAGAGAGGTTGGTACAGTGGTTTTGACCAGCAGAGAGGTTGGTACAGTGGTTTTGACTAACAGAGAGGTTGGTACAGTGGTTTTCACTAGCAGACAGGTTGGTACAGTGGTTTTGACTAACAGAGAGGTTGGTACAGTGGTTTTGACTAACAGAGAGGTTGGTACAGTGGTTTTGACTAGCAGAGAGGTTGGAACAGTGGTTGTGACCAGCAGAGAGGTTGGTACAGTGGTTTTGACTAACAGAGAGGTTGGTACAATGGTTTTGACTAACAGAGAGGTTGGAACAGTGGTTTTGACTAACAGAGAGGTTGGTACAGTGGTTTTGACTAACAGAGAGGTTGGTACAGTGGTTTTGACCAGCAGAGAGGTTGGTACAGTGGTTTTGACAAGCAGAGAGGTTGGTACAGTGGTTTTGACTAACAGAGAGGTTGGTATAGTGGTTTTGACTAACAGAGAGATTGGTTCAGTGGATTTCACTAACAGAGAGGTTGGTACAGTGGTTTTGACTAACAGAGAGCTTGGTACAGTGGTTTTGACTAACAGAGAGGTTGGTACAGAGAGGTTGGTACAGTGGTTTTGACTAACAGAGAGGTTGGTACAGTGGTTTTGACTAACAGAGAGGTTGGTACAGAGAGGTTTGTACAGTGGTTTTGACCAGCAGAGAGGTTGGAACAGCGGTTTTGACTAACAGAGAGGTTGGTACAGTGGTTTTGACTAACAGAGAGGTTGGTACAGTGGTTTTCACTAGCAGACAGGTTGGTACAGTGGTTTTGACTAACAGAGAGGTTGGTACAGTGGTTTTGACTAACAGAGAGGTTGGTACAGTGGTTTTGACTAGCAGAGAGGTTGGAACAGTGGTTGTGACCAGCAGAGAGGTTGGTACAGTGGTTTTGACTAACATAGAGGTTGGTACAATGGTTTTGACTAACAGAGAGGTTGGAACAGTGGTTTTGACTAACAGAGAGGTTGGTACAGTGGTTTTGACTAACAGAGAGGTTGGTACAGTGGTTTTGACCAGCAGAGAGGTTGGTACAGTGGTTTTGACAAGCAGAGAGGTTGGTACAGTGGTTTTGACTAACAGAGAGGTTGGTATAGTGGTTTTGACTAACAGAGAGATTGGTTCAGTGGATTTCACTAACAGAGAGGTTGGTACAGTGGTTTTGACTAGCAGAGAGGTTAGTACAGTGGTTTTGACTAACAGAGAGGTTGGTACAGAGAGGTTGTTACAGTGGTTTTGACTAACAGAGAGGTTGGTACAGTGGTTTTGACTAACAGAGAGGTTGGAATAGTGGTTTTGACTAACAGAGAGGTTGGCTCAGTGGTTTTGACTAACAGAGAGGTTGGAACAGTGGTTTTGACTAACAGAGAGGTTGGTACAGTGGTTTTGACTAACAGAGTGGTTGGTACAGTGGTTTTGACTAAAAGAGAGGTTGGTACAGTGGTTTTGACTAACAGAGAGGTTGGTACAGTGGTTTTGACTAACAGAGAGCTTGGTACAGTGGTTTTGACTAACAGAGAGGTTGGTACAGAGAGGTTGGTACAGTGGTTTTGACTAACAGAGAGGTTGGTACAGTGGTTTTGACTAACAGAGAGGTTGGTACAGAGAGGTTTGTACAGTGGTTTTGACTAACAGAGAGGTTGGTAAAGAGAGGTTTGTACAGTGGTTTTGACCAGCAGAGAGGTTGGAACAGGGGTTTTGACTAACAGAGAGGTTGATACAGTGGTTTTGACTAACAGAGAGGTTGGTACAGTGGTTTTGACTAGCAGAGAGGTTGGAACAGTGGTTGTGACCAGCAGATAGGTTGGTACAGTGGTTTTGACTAACAGAGAGATTGGTACAGTGGTTTTGACTAACAGAGAGGTTGGTACAGTGGTTTTGACCAGCAGAGAGGTTGGTACAGTGGTTTTGACAAGCAGAGAGGTTGGTACAGTGGTTTTGACTAACAGAGAGGTTGGTATAGTGGTTTTGACTAACAGAGAGGTTGGAACAGTGGTTTTGACTAACAGAGAGGTTGGTACAGTGGTTTTGACTAACAGAGAGGTTGGTACAGTGGATTTGACTAGCAGAGAGGTTGGTTCAGTGGTTTTGAATAACAGAGAGGTTGGCTCAGTGGTTTTGACTAGCAGAGAGGTTGGAACAGTGGTTTTGACTAACAGAGAGGTTGGTAAAGTGGTTTTGAATAGCAGAGAGGTTGGTACAGTGGTTGTGACCAGCAGAGAGGTTGGTACAGTGGTTTTGACTAACAGAGAGGTTGGTACAGAGAGGTTGGTACAGTGGTTTTGACTAACAGAGAGGTTGGTACAGTGGTTTTGACTAACAGAGAGGTTGGTACAGAGAGGTTTGTACAGTGGTTTTGACTAACAGAGAGGTTGGTAAAGAGAGGTTTGTACAGTGGTTTTGACCAGCAGAGAGGTTGGAACAGGGGTTTTGACTAACAGAGAGGTTGATACAGTGGTTTTGACTAACAGAGAGGTTGGTACAGTGGTTTTGACTAGCAGAGAGGTTGGAACAGTGGTTGTGACCAGCAGATAGGTTGGTACAGTGGTTTTGACTAACAGAGAGATTGGTACAGTGGTTTTGACTAACAGAGAGGTTGGTACAGTGGTTTTGACCAGCAGAGAGGTTGGTACAGTGGTTTTGACAAGCAGAGAGGTTGGTACAGTGGTTTTGACTAACAGAGAGGTTGGTATAGTGGTTTTGACTAACAGAGAGGTTGGAACAGTGGTTTTGACTAACAGAGAGGTTGGTACAGTGGTTTTGACTAACAGAGAGGTTGGTACAGTGGATTTGACTAGCAGAGAGGTTGGTTCAGTGGTTTTGAATAACAGAGAGGTTGGCTCAGTGGTTTTGACTAGCAGAGAGGTTGGAACAGTGGTTTTGACTAACAGAGAGGTTGGTAAAGTGGTTTTGAATAGCAGAGAGGTTGGTACAGTGGTTGTGACCAGCAGAGAGGTTGGTACAGTGGTTTTGACTAACAGAGAGGTTTGTACAGTGGTTTTGACTAGCAGAGAGGTTGGTACAGTGGTTTTGACTAACAGAGAGGTTGGTACAGTGGTTTTGACTAACAGAGAGCTTGGTACAGTGGTTTTGACTAACAGAGAGGTTGGTACAGAGAGGTTGGTACAGTGGTTTTGACTAACAGAGAGGTTGGTACAGTGGTTTTGACTAACAGAGAGGTTGGTACAGAGAGGTTTGTACAGTGGTTTTGACTAACAGAGAGGTTGGTACAGAGAGGTTGGTACAGTGGTTTTGACCAGCAGAGAGGTTGGAACAGCGGTTTTGACTAACAGAGAGGTTGGTACAGTGGTTTTGACTAACAGAGAGGTTGGTACAGTGGTTTCCACTAGCAGAGAGCTTGGTACAGTGGTTTTGACTAACAGAGAGGTTGGTACAGTGGTTTTGACTAACAGAGAGGTTGGTACAGTGGTTTTGACTAGCAGAGAGGTTGGAACAGTGGTTGTGACCAGCAGAGAGGTTGGTACAGTGGTTTTGACTAACAGAGAGGTTGGTACAATGGTTTTGACTAACAGAGAGGTTGGAACAGTGGTTTTGACTAACAGAGAGGTTGGTACAGTGGTTTTGACTAACAGAGAGGTTGGTACAGTGGTTTTGACCAGCAGAGAGGTTGGTACAGTGGTTTTGACAAGCAGAGAGGTTGGTACAGTGGTTTTGACTAACAGAGAGGTTGGTATAGTGGTTTTGACTAACAGAGAGATTGGTTCAGTGGATTTCACTAACAGAGAGGTTGGTACAGTGGTTTTGACTAGCAGAGAGGTTAGTACAGTGGTTTTGACTAACAGAGAGGTTGGAACAGTGGTTTTGACTAACAGAGAGGTTGGTACAGTGGTTTTGACTAGCAGAGAGGTTGGTACAGTGGTTTTGACTAACATAGAGGTTGGTACAGTGGTTTTGACTAACAGAGAGGTTGGTACAGTGGTTTTGACTAACAGAGAGGTTGGAATAGTGGTTTTGACTAACAGAGAGGTTGGTACAGTGGATTTGACTAGCAGAGAGGTTGGTTCAGTGGTCTTGAATAACAGAGAGGTTGGCTCAGTGGTTTTGACTAGCAGAGAGGTTGGAACAGTGGTTTTGACTAACAGAGAGGTTGGTAAAGTGGTTTTGAATAGCAGAGAGGTTGGTACAGTGGTTGTGACCAGCAGAGAGGTTGGTACAGTGGTTTTGACTAACAGAGAGGTTTGTACAGAGAGGTTGGTACAGTGGTTTTGACTAACAGAGAGGTTGGTAAAGTGGTTTTGACTAACAGAGAGGTTGGTACAGTGGTTTTGAATAGCAGAGAGGTTGGTACAGTGGTTGTGACCAGCAGAGAGGTTGGTACAGTGGTTTTGACTAACAGAGAGGTTGGTACAGTGGTTTTGACTAACAGAGAGGTTGGTACAGTGGTTTTGACTAACAGAGAGGTTGGTACAATGGTTTTGACTAACAGAGAGGTTGGTACAGTGGTTTTGACTAACAGAGAGGTTGGTTCAGTGGTTTTGACTAGCAGAGAGGTTGGTTCAGTGGTTTTGACTAACAGAGAGGTTGGTACAGTGGTTTTGACTAACAGAGAGGTTGGAACAGTGGTTGTGACAAGCAGAGAGGTTGGTACAGTGGTTTTGACAAGCAGAGAGGTTGGTACAGTGGTTTTGACTAACAGAGAGGTTGGTACAGTGGTTTTGACTAACAGAGAGGTTGGTACAGTGGTTTTGACTAGCAGAGAGGTTGGTTCAGTGGTTTTGACTAACAGAGAGGTTGGTACAGTGGTTTTGACTAACAGAGAGGTTGGAACAGTGGTTGTGACCAGCAGAGAGGTTGGTACAGTGGTTTTGACTAGCAGAGAGGTTGGTACAGTGGTTTTGACTAACAGAGAGGTTGGTACAGTGGTTTTGACTAACAGAGAGGTTGGTACAGTGGTTTTGACTAACAGAGAGGTTGGTACAGTGATTTTGACTAACAGAGAGGTTGGTACAGTGGTTTTGACTAACAGAGAGGTTGGAACAGTGGTTTTGACTAACAGAGAGGTTGGTACAGTGGTTTTGACCAGCAGAGAGGTTGGTACAGTGGTTTTGACCAACAGAGAGGTTGGTACAGTGGTTTTGACTAACAGAGAGGTTGGTACAGTGGTTTTGACTAACAGAGAGCTTGGTACAGTGGTTTTGACTAACAGAGAGGTTGGTACAGAGAGGTTGGTACAGTGGTTTTGACTAACAGAGAGGTTGGTACAGTGGTTTTGACTAACAGAGAGGTTGGTACAGAGAGGTTTGTACAGTGGTTTTGACTAACAGAGAGGTTGGTAAAGAGAGGTTTGTACAGTGGTTTTGACCAGCAGAGAGGTTGGAACAGGGGTTTTGACTAACAGAGAGGTTGATACAGTGGTTTTGACTAACAGAGAGGTTGGTACAGTGGTTTTGACTAGCAGAGAGGTTGGAACAGTGGTTGTGACCAGCAGAGAGGTTGGTACAGTGGTTTTGACTAACAGAGAGGTTGGTACAATGGTTTTGACTAACAGAGAGGTTGGAACAGTGGTTTTGACTAACAGAGAGATTGGTACAGTGGTTTTGACTAACAGAGAGGTTGGTACAGTGGTTTTGACCAGCAGAGAGGTTGGTACAGTGGTTTTGACAAGCAGAGAGGTTGGTACAGTGGTTTTGACTAACAGAGAGGTTGGTATAGTGGTTTTGACTAACAGAGAGATTGGTTCAGTGGATTTCACTACCAGAGAGGTTGGTACAGTGGTTTTGACTAGCAGAGAGGTTAGTACAGTGGTTTTGACTAACAGAGAGGTTGGAACAGTGGTTGTGACCAGCAGAGAGGTTGGTACAGTGGTTTTGACTAGCAGAGAGGTTGGTACAGTGGTTTTGACTAACAGAGAGGTTGGTACAGTGGTTTTGACTAACAGAGAGGTTGGTACAGTGGTTTTGACTAACAGAGAGGTTGGTACAGTGATTTTGACTAACAGAGAGGTTGGTACAGTGGTTTTGACTAACAGAGAGGTTGGAACAGTGGTTTTGACTAACAGAGAGGTTGGTACAGTGGTTTTGACCAGCAGAGAGGTTGGTACAGTGGTTTTGACCAACAGAGAGGTTGGTACAGTGGTTTTGACTAACAGAGAGGTTGGTACAGTGGTTTTGACTAACAGAGAGCTTGGTACAGTGGTTTTGACTAACAGAGAGGTTGGTACAGAGAGGTTGGTACAGTGGTTTTGACTAACAGAGAGGTTGGTACAGTGGTTTTGACTAACAGAGAGGTTGGTACAGAGAGGTTTGTACAGTGGTTTTGACTAACAGAGAGGTTGGTAAAGAGAGGTTTGTACAGTGGTTTTGACCAGCAGAGAGGTTGGAACAGGGGTTTTGACTAACAGAGAGGTTGATACAGTGGTTTTGACTAACAGAGAGGTTGGTACAGTGGTTTTGACTAGCAGAGAGGTTGGAACAGTGGTTGTGACCAGCAGAGAGGTTGGTACAGTGGTTTTGACTAACAGAGAGGTTGGTACAATGGTTTTGACTAACAGAGAGGTTGGAACAGTGGTTTTGACTAACAGAGAGATTGGTACAGTGGTTTTGACTAACAGAGAGGTTGGTACAGTGGTTTTGACCAGCAGAGAGGTTGGTACAGTGGTTTTGACAAGCAGAGAGGTTGGTACAGTGGTTTTGACTAACAGAGAGGTTGGTATAGTGGTTTTGACTAACAGAGAGATTGGTTCAGTGGATTTCACTACCAGAGAGGTTGGTACAGTGGTTTTGACTAGCAGAGAGGTTAGTACAGTGGTTTTGACTAACAGAGAGGTTGGAACAGTGGTTTTGACTAACAGAGAGGTTGGTACAGTGGTTTTGACTAGCAGAGAGGTTGGTACAGTGGTTTTGACTAACAGAGAAGTTGGTACAGTGGTTTTGACTAACAGAGAGGTTGGTACAGTGGTTTTGACTAACAGAGAGGTTGGAACAGTGGTTTTGACTAACAGAGAGGTTGGTACAGTGGATTTGACTAGCAGAGAGGTTGGTTCAGTGGTTTTGAATAACAGAGAGGTTGGCTCAGTGGTTTTGACTAGCAGAGAGGTTGGAACAGTGGTTTTGACTAACAGAGAGGTTGGTAAAGTGGTTTTGAATAGCAGAGAGGTTGGTACAGTGGTTGTGACCAGCAGAGAGGTTGGTACAGTGGTTTTGACTAACAGAGAGGTTTGTACAGTGGTTTTGACTAGCAGAGAGGTTGGTACAGTGGTTTTGACTAACAGAGAGGTTGGTACAGTGGTTTTGACTAACAGAGAGCTTGGTACAGTGGTTTTGACTAACAGAGAGGTTGGTACAGAGAGGTTGGTACAGTGGTTTTGACTAACAGAGAGGTTGGTACAGTGGTTTTGACTAACAGAGAGGTTGGTACAGAGAGGTTTGTACAGTGGTTTTGACTAACAGAGAGGTTGGTACAGAGAGGTTGGTACAGTGGTTTTGACCAGCAGAGAGGTTGGAACAGCGGTTTTGACTAACAGAGAGGTTGGTACAGTGGTTTTGACTAACAGAGAGGTTGGTACAGTGGTTTCCACTAGCAGAGAGCTTGGTACAGTGGTTTTGACTAACAGAGAGGTTGGTACAGTGGTTTTGACTAACAGAGAGGTTGGTACAGTGGTTTTGACTAGCAGAGAGGTTGGAACAGTGGTTGTGACCAGCAGAGAGGTTGGTACAGTGGTTTTGACTAACAGAGAGGTTGGTACAATGGTTTTGACTAACAGAGAGGTTGGAACAGTGGTTTTGACTAACAGAGAGGTTGGTACAGTGGTTTTGACTAACAGAGAGGTTGGTACAGTGGTTTTGACCAGCAGAGAGGTTGGTACAGTGGTTTTGACAAGCAGAGAGGTTGGTACAGTGGTTTTGACTAACAGAGAGGTTGGTATAGTGGTTTTGACTAACAGAGAGATTGGTTCAGTGGATTTCACTAACAGAGAGGTTGGTACAGTGGTTTTGACTAGCAGAGAGGTTGGTACAGTGGTTTTGACTAACAGAGAGGTTGGAACAGTGGTTTTGACTAACAGAGAGGTTGGTACAGTGGTTTTGACTAGCAGAGAGGTTGGTACAGTGGTTTTGACTAACAGAGAGGTTGGTACAGTGGTTTTGACTAACAGAGAGGTTGGTACAGTGGTTTTGACTAACAGAGAGGTTGGAATAGTGGTTTTGACTAACAGAGAGGTTGGTACAGTGGATTAGACTAGCAGAGAGGTTGGTTCAGTGGTTTTGAATAACAGAGAGGTTGGCTCAGTGGTTTTGACTAGCAGAGAGGTTGGAACAGTGGTTTTGACTAACAGAGAGGTTGGTAAAGTGGTTTTGAATAGCAGAGAGGTTGATACAGTGGTTGTGACCAGCAGAGAGGTTGGTACAGTGGTTTTGACTAACAGAGAGGTTTGTACAGAGAGGTTGGTACAGTGGTTTTGACTAACAGAGAGGTTGGTACAGTGGTTTTGACTAACAGAGAGGTTGGTACAGTGGTTTTGAATAGCAGAGAGGTTGGTACAGTGGTTGTGACCAGCAGAGAGGTTGGTACAGTGGTTTTGACTAACAGAGAGGTTGGTACAGTGGTTTTGACTAACAGAGAGGTTGGTACAGTGGTTTTGACTAACAGAGAGGTTGGTACAATGGTTTTGACTAACAGAGAGGTTGGTACAGTGGTTTTGACTAACAGAGAGGTTGGTTCAGTGGTTTTGACTAGCAGAGAGGTTGGTTCAGTGGTTTTGACTAACAGAGAGGTTGGTACAGTGGTTTTGACTAACAGAGAGGTTGGAACAGTGGTTGTGACAAGCAGAGAGGTTGGTACAGTGGTTTTGACAAGCAGAGAGGTTGGTACAGTGGTTTTGACTAACAGAGAGGTTGGTACAGTGGTTTTGACTAACAGAGAGGTTGGTACAGTGGTTTTGACTAGCAGAGAGGTTGGTTCAGTGGTTTTGACTAACAGAGAGGTTGGTACAGTGGTTTTGACTAACAGAGAGGTTGGAACAGTGGTTGTGACCAGCAGAGAGGTTGGTACAGTGGTTTTGACTAGCAGAGAGGTTGGTACAGTGGTTTTGACTAACAGAGAGGTTGGTACAGTGGTTTTGACTAACAGAGAGGTTGGTACAGTGGTTTTGACTAACAGAGAGGTTGGTACAGTGGTTTTGACTAACAGAGAGGTTGGTACAGTGGTTTTGACTAACAGAGAGGTTGGAACAGTGGTTTTGACTAACAGAGAGGTTGGTACAGTGGTTTTGACCAGCAGAGAGGTTGGTACAGTGGTTTTGACCAACAGAGAGGTTGGTACAGTGGTTTTGACTAACAGAGAGGTTGGTACAGTGGTTTTGACTAACAGAGAGGTTGGTACAGTGTTTTTCACTAGCAGAGAGGTTGGAACAGTGGTTTTGACTAACAGAGAGGTTGGTACAGTGGTTTTGACTAACAGAGAGGTTGGTACAGTGGTTTTGACTAACAGAGAGGTTGGTTCAGTCGTTTTGACTAGCAGAGAGGTTAGTGTGTGTGATCTGAACTGAACTGGGCTGCAGACCCATCTGTATGTGTACTGGTGGAACATACTGCTGCCACCAGGGAGATACACACGACTAATGATGTGTGTGTGTGTGTGTGTCCAGTGTGTGTGTGTGTCCAGTGTGTGTGTGTGTCCAGTGTGTGTGTGTGTGTGTGTGTGTGTGTGTGTGTGTGTGTGTGTGTGTGTGTGTGTGTGTGTGTGTGTGTGTGTGTATGTGTGTGTGTGTGTGTGCGTGTGTGTGTATGTGTGTGTGTGTGCGTGCGTGTGTGTCCAGTGTGTGTGTGTGTGTGTGTGTGTGTCCAGTGTGTGTGTGTGTGTGTGTGTGTGTGTGTCCAGTGTGTGTGTGTGTGTGTGTGTGTGTGTGTGTGTGTGTGTGTGTGTGTGTGTGTGTGTGTGTGTGTGTGTGTGTGTGAGTGTGTGTGTGTGTGTCCAGTGTGTACGCACTACCTGAGTTGTCCTCGTCCTTGCGGATCTTGAGCTTGACCAGTTCTTCACACTGCTGGAGAATCTGAACAGCGTCTTCCATGGAACAGTTGTCCAGGCGGATGTTATCGATGGCCAGCAGCTTGTCCCCCAGCTCCAGAGTCCCAGTCCTGGGGGGAGAAACACACAGACCAGGGTTTAGAGGTGGCCAGCAGCTTGTCCCCCAGCTCCAGAGTCCCAGTCCTGGGGACAGAAACACACAGACCAGGGTTTAGAGGTGGACAGCAGCTTGTCCCCCAGCTCCAGAGTCCCAGTCCTGGGGACAGAAACACACAGACCAGGGTTTAGAGGTGGACAGCAGCTTGTCCCCCAGCTCCAGAGTCCCAGTCCTGGGGGGAGAAACACACAGACCAGGGTTTAGAGGTGGACAGCAGCTTGTCCCCCAGCTCCAGAGTCCCAGTCCTGGGGGGAGAAACACACAGACCAGGGTTTAGAGGTGGACAGCAGCTTGTCCCCCAGCTCCAGAGTCCCAGTCCTGGGGGGAGAAACACACAGACCAGGGTTTAGAGGTGGACAGCAGCTTGTCCCCCAGCTCCAGAGTCCCAGTCCTGGGGGGAGAAACACACAGACCAGGGTTTAGAGGTGGACAGCAGCTTGTCCCCCAGCTCCAGAGTCCCAGTCCTGGGGGGAGAAACACACAGACCAGGGTTTAGAGGTGGACAGCAGCTTGTCCCCCAGCTCCAGAGTCCCAGTCCTGGGGGGAGAAACACACAGACCAGGGTTTAGAGGTGGACAGCAGCTTGTCCCCCAGCTCCAGAGTCCCAGTCCTGGGGGGAGAAACACACAGACCAGGGTTTAGAGGTGGACAGCAGCTTGTCCCACAGCTCCAGTGTCCCAGTACTGGGGAGAGAAACACACAGACCAGGGTTTAGAGGTGGACGGGATGAGCTTCAATCCTATATTCTACATTGTGGACTATTATTGTAAATGTGTATTCATCTAGCGAGACTGGTGTCGTAGCTGAATCAGAATTAGTTAGGTAACATAGATAAATAAGATGTTTTATTTACTTTCATAATATGCTTATGTGGGATACTTGTCATTAGAATGTCTCTTTTTGGACTATACAGTCGGCAGTTGCATTTTCCTTTCTTCTCTCGGGAAAAGTCACTCGGGGCCCAGAGAGGTGAGAGGTCAGGCTTGTCTTTTACATGTCTGGTAATATGCAGAATATCAGAAAGGGAGAATTCAGAATTGAACATTGTCTTCATATGTGAATGTATCTGTTAAACCATGTGAAGGGCTCCACAATGTCTGTACTCCAGTCATTCCCTCCTTTTCTCATTGGGGGGAGGAGTATGGCAGTGTCTGGAACCATTGTATGTCCCCTCTGATGTTGCATGAATCTTGAGAGAGTGTATGACCTAGAAGTCACTCCCCTCAGGGAGCTTGTCCAGGGGTGGGGTGTATTTGAGATGGGAGTATCTAGAATTGACAATTGATATATGCCATTGGATTAGGTAATGTTTTGGTACTATGAAGTACCAAGAACGATTTTGAACCTCGTTTTAGAGAGCAAACTGAACGATAATTTATAGCTAATGCTATCTGACTATGGGATACTCCTCTCTCAAGTAAAAGGCCCTTTGTGAAGTTCCTGAGATCTGTGGTTCGTCATGTGAGTTGAGAGGTGTGTATCTTGGCTATAAAAGATACTAAGTATTCTTTTGTGAGCACTCTCAGAGAATTCATTTATAGACACTGAATTGATCTGAGAGTCAAAGGGCTATGGTGAAGCTCATATGAATTAAAGATGGACTTTAAAATATAACTCTGACTTGTGTGTGGTTTGTAAAGGAAATTACCACGACACTGGTTACACCACCAGTTCAGTGTTGCTCACATGCTGTTCTCTCACACCATAAACACTGATCTGAATGATCTTGTGTGGAAAAATCCATTATTCATCATGCGTCCACATACTGTACACAGTCATAGTTCTCACCAACACACAGACCGAATCCTAATCCAAAACTACCCCCCCATAGACAGATACTCAGATGTAAAGCATGTTTAACTCTGTCAGAGACTCAAACAGAGGACTGTTAACTGGAGTCCTGACAGAGACAAGTTGTTGAAATTAGACTCACAGAGACAAACTGCTGAAATGAGACTCACTGAGACCTGTTAACAGGAGCCCTGACAGAGACAAGATGCTGAAATGAGACTCACAGAGGCAAGCTGTTGAAATGAGACTCACAGAGACAAGCTGTTGAAATGAGACTCACAGAGACAAGCTGTTGAAATAAGACTCACAGAGGCCTGTTAACAGGAGTCCTGACAGAGACAAGCTGCTGAAATGAGACTCACAGAGATAAGCTGCTGAAATGAGACTCACACAGGCCTGTTAACAGGAGTCCTGACAGAGACAAGCTACTGAAATGAGACTCACAGAGGCAAGCTGCTGAAATGAGAATCACAGAGACAAGCTGTTGAAATGAGACTCACAGAGACCTGTTAACAGGAGTCCTGACAGAGACAAGCTGTTGAAATGAGACTCACAGAGGCAAACTGCTGAAATGAGACTCACAGAGACCTGTTAACAGGAGTCCTGACAGAGACAAGCTGCTGAAATGAGACTCACAGAGGCCTGTTAACAGGAGTCCTGACAGAGACAAGCTACTGAAATGAGACTCACAGAGACAAGCTGTTGAAATGAGACTCACAGAGGCAAGCTGCTGAAATGAGACTCACAGAGGCAAGCTGCTGAAATGAGACTCACAGAGACAAGCTGCTGAAATGAGACTCACAGAGACAAGCTGTTGAAATGAGACTCACAGAGACCTGTTAACAGGAGTCCTGACAGAGACAAGCTGTTGAAATAAGACTCACAGAGACCTGTTAACAGGAGTCCTGACAGAGACAAGCTGCTGAAATGAGCCTCACAGAGAGCTCTGTTAACAGGAGCCCTGACAGGCTGCTAAAATGGGCCAAATGCAGTGAGGTGAATGTAGAGCATCAATAACAAGGTCTGCATTCCAAATGGCACCCTATTCCCGATGTAGTGCACTACGGTTGACCAGGGAACATAGAGTTTTGATCAAACGTAGTGCACTACATAGGGAATAGGGTGCCATTTGGAATGCATGCCAAGCAGTCATCAGTTGGCTCCCTTCCCTCCCTTCACTATGACAACACAGAGGCAGAAAACAGAATACTGCTCAGTTGTCCTCATTCTGGAACATCATTCATATTCCAATGTAATCCAGAGAAAGAAACTCATTATTAAAATGACCAATAATCTCTTTTTTTTTTTTTTACTAATGTCCAAAATGTCTAAATCCTGAAAGGTATAAGGGACAACACCTGCCCAGTTTACCTGAAAGCTAGGTCATCGTTACGGTAAATACCCTAGTACAAGAGCATAGAAAAAGGTTGATTAATGTAAAACCTCTACTATAGCAGCAGAATGTAAACTAGAATCACATCATAACTCCCCAGTGCTTTCCTCTGTCTCCTTGACAGGGGTAACTAATACCTAGATAGAACAGGACTGGGTGCCTGTCCTCTGTCTCCTTGACAGGGGTAACTAATACCTAGATAGAACAGGACTGGGTGCCTTCCCTCTCTGTCTCCTTGACAGGGGTAACTAATACCTAGATAGAACAGGACTGGGTGCCTGTCCTCTGCCTCCTTGACAGGGGTAACTAATACCTAGATAGAACAGGACTGGGTGCCTGTCCTCTGTCTCCTTGACAGGGGTAACTAATACCTAGATAGAACAGGACTGGGTGCCTTCCCTCTCTGTCTCCTTGACAGGGGTAACTAATACCTAGATAGAACAGGACTGGGTGCCTTCCCTCTCTGTCTCCTTGACAGGGGTAACTAATACCTAGATAGAACAGGACTGGGTGCCTGTCCTCTGTCTCCTTGACAGGGGTAACTAATACCTAGATAGAACAGGACTGGGTGCCTTCCCTCTCTGTCTCCTTGACAGGGGTAACTAATACCTAGATAGAACAGGACTGGGTGCCTTCCCTCTCTGTCTCCTTGACAGGGGTAACTAATACCTAGATAGAACAGGACTGGGTGCCTGTCCTCTCTGTCTCCTTGACAGGGGTAACTAATACCTAGATAGAACAGGACTGGGTGCCTGTCATCTGTCTCCTTGGCAGGGGTAACTAATACCTAGATAGAACAGGACTGGGTGCCTTCCCTCTCTGTCTCCTTGACAGGGGTAACTAATACCTAGATAGAACAGGACTGGGTGCCTGTCATCTGTCTCCTTGGCAGGGGTAACTAATACCTAGATAGAACAGGACTGGGTGCCTTCCCTCTCTGTCTCCTTGACAGGGGTAACTAATACCTAGATAAAACAGGACTGGGTGCCTTCCCTCTCTGGCTCCTTGGCAGGGGTAACTAATACCTAGATAGAACAGGACTGGGTGCTTTGGGGAGAGAATCATAATCACTGATTAGTGCATAACCCAATTCCTCTCATCTTCCTCTCAGCATAATTACCAGATCTGTGTCCCAAATGGAACCCTATTATCTATATAGTGCACTAGTTTTGATCAGGTCCCATAGGGAATAGGTGCCAATTGGGCTGCAGACAAGGTAAACATATGTGTTGGTTGCGTAAGGCCTGGCATAACGAGGGCAGAGACAGAATGTGGGCTAATTAGTTAGAGCCCCGGTGGTAAACAGAATGTAGTGTCGCCTTGGTAACGGGTCTGGATGTAAACACAGAGAACATCCAGCCCAGTTACTGCAGAAGGAGGAGGGGTTTAAACTACATCTACATCTGTAGTGTGTGTGTGTGTGTGTGTGTGTGTGTGTGTGTGTGTGTGTGTGTGTGTGTGTGTGTGTGTGTGTGCTCCTCTACCCCCCCCCCCCCCACCCCTCCCTCAGCTGAGAATTCCCTCTCTCTGAGTGAGGCAATGAACAGAAGTTTCACGATCCGTTTCCACTTTGGGGGATTTAATTGAAGAACCGTGTCCGCTGCCTCCCACAACGAGATGATATCCGCTAGTTAGCTAGCGACTCAGTCGTCAAACTGGCCCACTTCAGTTAGTTAGCTAGCGACTCAGTCGTCAAACTGGCCCACTTCAGTTAGTTAGCTAGCGACTCAGTCGTCAAACTGGCCCACTTCAGTTAGTTAGCTAGCGACTCAGTCGTCAAACTGGCCCACTTCAGTTAGTTAGCTAGCGACTCAGTCGTCAAACTGGCCCACTTCAGTTAGTTAGCTAGCGACTCAGTCGTCAAACTGGCCCACTTCAGTTAGTTAGCTAGCGACTCAGTCGTCAAATTGGCCCACTTCAGTTAGTTAGCTAGCGACTCAGTCGTCAAACTGGCCCACTTCAGTTAGTTAGCTAGCGACTCAGTCGTCAAACTGGCCCACTTCAGTTAGTTAGCTAGCGACTCAGTCGTCAAGCTGGCCCACTTCAGTTAGTTAGCTAGCGACTCAGTCGTCAAATTGGCCCACTTCAGTTAGTTAGCTAGCGACTCAGTCATCAAACTGGCCCACTTCAGTTAGTTAGCTAGCGACTCAGTCGTCAAACTGGCCCACTTCAGTTAGTTAGCTAGCGACTCAGTCGTCAAACTGGCCCACTTCAGTTAGTTAGCTAGCGACTCAGTCGTCAAACTGGCCCACTTCAGTTAGTTAGCTAGCGACTCAGTCGTCAAACTGGCCCACTTCAGTTAGTTAGCTAGCGACTCAGTCATCAAGCTGGCCCACTTCAGTTAGTTAGCTAGCGACTCAGTCGTCAAATTGGCCCACTTCAGTTAGTTAGCTAGCGACTCAGTCGTCAAACTGGCCCACTTCAGTTAGTTAGCTAGCGACTCAGTCGTCAAACTGGCCCACTTCAGTTAGTTAGCTAGCGACTCAGTCGTCAAACTGGCCCACTTCAGTTAGTTAGCTAGCGACTCAGTCATCAAGCTGGCCCACTTCAGTTAGTTAGCTAGCGACTCAGTCGTCAAATTGGCCCACTTCAGTTAGTTAGCTAGCGACTCAGTCGTCAAACTGGCCCACTTCAGTTAGTTAGCTAGCGACTCAGTCGTCAAACTGGCCCACTTCAGTTAGTTAGCTAGCGACTCAGTCGTCAAACTGGCCCACTTCAGTTAGTTAGCTAGCGACTCAGTCGTCAAGCTGGCCCACTTCAGTTAGTTAGCTAGCGACTCAGTCGTCAAATTGGCCCACTTCAGTTAGTTAGCTAGCGACTCAGTCGTCAAATTGGCCCACTTCAGTTAGTTAGCTAGCGACTCAGTCGTCAAACTGGCCCACTTCAGTTAGTTAGCTAGCGACTCAGTCGTCAAACTGGCCCACTTCAGTTAGTTAGCTAGCGACTCAGTCGTCAAACTGGCCCACTTCAGTTAGTTAGCTAGCGACTCAGTCGTCAAACTGGCCCACTTCAGTTAGTTAGCTAGCGACTCAGTCGTCAAACTGGCCCAGTTTAGTAGGTTGATTGGTTGATTGATGTATTTACCTGTGAGCAGATTGATTGATGTATTTACCTGTGAGCAGGTTGATTGATGTATTAACCTGTGAGTAGGTTGATTGGTTGATTGATGTATTTACCTGTGAGCAGGTTGATTGATGTATTTACCTGTGAGCAGGTTGATTGATGTATTTACCTGTGAGCAGGTTGATTGATGTATTTACCTGTGAGCAGATTGATTGGTGTATCTACCTGTGAGCAGGTTGATTGGTTGATTGATGTATTTACCTGTGTGCAGGTTGATTGGTTGATTGGTGTATTTACCTGTGAGCAGGTTGATTGGTGTATCTACCTGTGAGCAGGTTGATTGGTTGATTGATGTATTTACCTGTGTGCAGGTTGATTGGTTGATTGGTGTATTTACCTGTGTGCAGGTTGATTGGTTGATTGGTGTATTTACCTGTGAGTAGGTTGATTGGTGTATCTACCTGTGAGCAGGTTGATTGGTTGATTGATGTATTTACCTGTGTGCAGGTTGATTGGTTGATTGATGTATTTACCTGTGAGCAGGTTGATTGATGTATTTACCTGTGTGCAGGTTGATTGGTTGATTGATGTATTTACCTGTGAGCAGGTTGATTGGTGTATCTACCTGTGAGCAGGTTGATTGGTTGATTGATGTATTTACCTGTGTGCAGGTTGATTGGTTGATTGGTGTATTTACCTGTGAGCAGGTTGATTGGTTGATTGATGTATTTACCTGTGAGCAGGTTGATTGGTTGATATATTTACCTGTGAGCAGGTTAATTGGTTGATTGATGTATTTACCTGTGAGCAGATTGATTGATGTATTTACCTGTGAGCAGATTGATTGATGTATTTACCTGTGAGCAGGTTAATTGATGTATTTACCTGTGAGCAGGTTGATTGGTTGATTGATGTATTTACCTGTGAGCAGGTTAATTGATGTATTTACCTGTGAGCAGGTTGATTGGTTGATTGATGTATTTACCTGTGAGCAGATTGATTGATGTATTTACCTGTGAGCAGATTGATTGATGTATTTACCTGTGAGCAGATTGATTGATGTATTTACCTGTGAGCAGGTTGATTGATGTATTTACCTGTGAGCAGGTTGATTGATGTATTTACCTGTGAGCAGGTTGATTGGTGTATTTACCTGTGAGCAGGTTGATTGATGTATTTACCTGTGAGCAGGTTGATTGGATGATTGATGTATTTACCTGTGAGCAGGTTGATTGATGTATTTACCTGTGAGCAGGTTGATTGATATATTTACCTGTGAGCAGGTTGATTGGATGATTGATGTATTTACCTGTGAGCAGGTTGATTGGTTGATTGATGTATTTACCTGTGAGCCACGCTGCCCTTCTTGATGTCGGAGATGATGAGAGCGTCCCCAGGTTTCCTACTGGACGGAGCTAGGAGCAGAGAAAGAAAGGATGGAAGTATGAGAGAGAGCAACAAAACCACAGGTTTATATAATTAACAAAACCACAGGATTATATCATTAACAAAACCACAGGATTAAATCATTAGCAAAACCACAGGATTATATAATTAACAAAACCACAGGATTAAATCATTAACAAACCCACAGGATTATATAATTAACAAAACCACAGGTTTATATAATTAACAAAACCACAGGTTTATATAATTAACAAAACCACAGGATTAAATCATTAACAAAACCACAGGATTATATAATTAACAAAACCACAGGATTATATAATTAACAAACCCACAGGATTATATAATTAACAAAACCACAGGTTTATATAATTAACAAAACCACAGGCTTAAATCATTAACAAAACCACAGGATTATATCATTAACAAAACCACAGGATTAAATCATTAACAAAACCAATTTATGAAAATGGCGTCTCATTCATTTCTTTGGCTGTATTTACACAGGCAACCCAATTCTGAGATTTTTTCAGATCAGCTCTGAAATAGAGATCTGATGTCATTGGTCAAAAGAGCAATTAGTGGAAAAAAATCTTAGAATTGGGCTGCCTGTGTAAATGCAGCCTTTAAAGTCGATGAAAAGCGTGTCAGCCTATAATATGGTTGGGCTGAGGGCCTTACAGGAAGGGAGGAAGGGTATCTGTTCTGAGTAAACAACTTCCCTCCCCTCTTCTCCAACCCATAATACTCCCTGCAGTCCTACTCCTTCCCTCCTCTCCTCCTCTACTCTCCTCCCCTCCCTTCCCTCCCCTACTCTCCTTCTCTTCCTCTCCTCTCCTCTCCTCTCCTCTCCTCTCCTCTCCTCTCCTCTCCCTTCCCTTCCCTTCCCTTCCCTCCCCTCCCCTCCCCTCCCCTCCCTTCCATTCCCTTCCCTTCCCTCCCCTCTCCTTCCCTCCCTTCCCTCCCCTCTCCTCTGCTCCCTTCTCCTTCCCTCCTCTCCTCCTCTACTCTCCTCCCCTCCCTTCCCTCCCCTCTCCTCCCCTTCTCTCCTCTCCTCTCCTCTCCTCTCCTCTCCTCCCCTCCCTCCCCTCTCCTCTTCTTCTCTTCTCCCCTCCTCCCTCCTCCTTCTCTCCTCCCCTCCTCTACTCTCCTCCCCTCCCTTCCCTCCCCTCTCCTACCCTACTCCTCTCCTCTCCTCTCCTTCCCTCCCCTCCCCTCCCCTCTCCTCTTCTTCTCCTCTCCTCTCCTCCCTTCTCCTTCCCTCCCCTGTACTTCACTCTATATTGTAGTCTGCTTAACAGTTTCAGTCCACTTCACTCCATAAACAACCACACATTACCTCCTCATCTCAGCTGACAAAACCACAGAGCCGCCTGTCATTACTGCAGCTCTTTACCTGGCCTGTCAAATTGCCAACTCAGTCCTATTGTAATTCTGCAGCTGCTTCCTGTGTCTATCTATATGTCAGAGGAGAGACAGGAGAGACAGGAGAGATGTTCTTTCTGTCTGCTCTGAAAGAGACCCA
>NW_026600421.1:148175-243175 GCF_029448725.1 Salvelinus fontinalis | reverse complement strand
TGTCCCTAGAGGAACCCTATGGGCCCTGTACTATATTGTTCCTAGAGGAACCCTATGGGCCCTGTACTACATTGTTCCTAGAGGAACCCTATGGGCCCTGTACTATATTGTTCCAAGAGGAACCCTATGGGCCCTGTACTATATTGTCCCTAGAGGAACCCTATGGGCCCTGTACTACATTGTTCCTAGAGGAACCCTATGGGCCCTGTACTATATTGTCCCTAGAGGAACCCTATGGGCCCTGTACTATATTGTCCCTAGAGGAACCCTATGGGCCCTGTACTATATTGTCCCTAGAGGAACCCTATGGGCCCTGTACTATATTGTCCCTAGAGGAACCCTATGGGCCCTGTACTATATTGTCCCTAGAGGAACCCTATGGGCCCTGTACTATATTGTCCCTAGAGGAACCCTATGGGCCCTGTACTACACAGTGAAGAGATTGCCATTTGGAATGCAACCCCTACACTTGTTGAAAAGGAGACAGTGATTCATGTTGTTATGACAACGCAGTCGAGCGCTGCTTTGACGGAGCATCTGGCTAAACGTGCACATCCATCGCCGTGGTGACCGAGGCGAGCGTGGCTGTGGGGGAAGTCCACAGGCAGGCAGCTTCTTGATTGCAGGTTGGAAAAACAAATGGAGTTTTAAACACTTTGGTCTCTACTGACCTTCTGAAAAGTCAGACGACTGTAAACAAATTACAAGATGCCGGGTGAGGAGAGGAGACAGAGTAGGTGTGTGTGTATGTGTGTGTGTGTGTGTGTGCGTGCGGTTTATGGTGTCCCCGCTGGGCTGAGCTGGTATCTATGACTACAGAGAGTACATTTGACCAAGCCCATCTCTCTCTCTCTCTCTCTCTCTCTCTCTCTCTCTCTCTCTCTCTCTCTCTCTCTCTCTCTCTCTCTCTCTCTCTCTCTCTCTCTCTCTCTCTCTCTCTCTCTCACCCTCTCTCTCTCTCTCACCCTCTCTCTCTCTCATCCTCTCTCTCCTTTTCTCTCTCACCCTCTCTCTTCCTCTCTCTCCCATCCTCTTTCTCACCCTCTCTCTCTCTCACCCTCTCACCCTCTCTCTCTCACCCTCTCTCTCTCACACTCTCTCTCTCTCCTTTTCTCTCTCACCCTCTCTCTCGCTCTCTCACCTCTCTCTCACCCTCTCTCTCTCACCCTCTCTCTCACCCTCTCTCTCTCTCTTTATGAGATCCAGAGAAACGTCCATCTGTGACCGATGATCAGGCACTTATAGTAGCCGTAAAAAAAAAGATTAGCATGTGGGGAAATCATTATAGGAGATGAAATACTGTCAAATAGATGACAATATTATCTGAAAGAATTAAGACAAAAAATAAACAGTTCATAACAGAACACGTGTATCAGAATATGCTTTCAGTTTAACCAGGAGGATTTCCAAAGGAGAAATATCTATCATAAAACTCAGAACTATGAACTGCCTCAAAAATGGACGCCTTCTTCTCAGTTTTAATTAAGGAATCCAGTGGAAATGTAAGGAGAGAAATGTAGGGAGAAACAACTGGTTAAAACATCCCCGTTTGGCATGACAATGGTGGGACAGGAGGCTGTGTTCAGAGTCAAGCTGGCCCAGTTAAGCGCTCCCATCCTGGGTATGCGGTCAGAGGTATTCCCCCTGTTGGCTCTGTTCATCCAGAAGCCCTGGAAGTCTGCGATGCTGAGAGACTCCCAATTAAAACCTCAAAGGAACTGTAACTAAAACAGTACAGTTACATAAGACCTGGACGATCTCTTTAAACTATAAGAGTAGTGTTATGTCAGACCTGGACTATCTATTTTTCCATCTCCTCCTCTCTCTCAGTCTGTTTATCTCTCCTCCTCTCTCAGTCTGTTTATCTCTCCTCCTCTCTCAGTCTGTTTATCTCTCCTCTCTCAGTCTGTTTATCTCTCCTCCTCTCTCAGTCTGTTTATCTCTCCTCCTCTCTGTCTGTTTATCTCTCCTCCTCTCTCAGTCTGTTTATCTCTCCTCTCTCAGACCGTTTATCTCTCCTCCTCTCAGTCTGTTTATCTCTCCTCCTCTCTCTGACTGTTCATCTCTCCTCCTCTCTGTCTGTTTATCTCTCCTCTCTGTCTGTTTATCTCTCCTCCTCTCTCAGTCTGTTTATCTCTCCTCTCTCTCAGTCTGTTAATCTCTCCTCTCTCAGTCTGTTTATCTCTCCTCCTCTCTCAGACTGTTTATCTCTCCTCCTCTCAGTCTGTTTATCTCTCCTCCTCTCTCTGTCTGTTCATCTCTCCTCCTCTCTCAGTCTGTTTATCTCTCCTCCTCTCTGTCTGTTTATCTCTCCTCTCTCAGTCTGTTTATCTCTCCTCCTCTCTCTCAGTCTGTTTATCTCTCCTTTCTCTCAGTCTGTTTATCTCTCCTCTCTCAGTCTGTTTATCTCTCCTCCTCTCTCAGTCTGTTTATCTCTCCTCCTCTCTCAGTCTGTTTATCTCTCCTCTCTCTCAGTCTGTTTATCTCTCCTCCTTTCTCAGTCTGTTTATCTCTCCTCCTCTCTCAGTCTGTTTATCTCTCCTCCTCTCTCTCAGTCTGTTTATCTCTCCTCTCTCTCAGTCTGTTTATCTCTCCTCTCTCAGTCTGTTTATCTCTCCTCCTCTCTCAGTCTGTTTATCTCTCCTCTCTCAGTCTGTTTATCTCTCCTCCTCTCTCTCAGTCTGTTTATCTCTCCTCCTCTCTCTGTCTGTTTATCTCTCCTCTCTCAGTCTGTTTATCTCTCCTCCTCTCTCTCAGTCTGTTTATCTCTCCTCTCTCTCAGTCTGTTTATCTCTCCTCTCTCAGTCTGTTTATCTCTCCTCCTCTCTCATTCTGTTTATCTCTCCTCCTCTCTCAGTCTGTTTATCTCTCCTCTCTCAGTCTGTTTATCTCTCCTCCTCTCTCATTCTGTTTATCTCTCCTCCTCTCTCAGTCTGTTTATCTCTCCTCCTCTCTCAGTCTGTTTATCTCTCCTCCTCTCTCATTCTGTTTATCTCTCCTCCTCTCTCAGTCTGTTTATCTCTCCTCTCTCAGTCTGTTTATCTCTCCTCCTCTCTCAGTCTGTTTATCTCTCCTCTCTCTCAGTCTGTTTATCTCTCCTCCTCTCTGTCTGTTTATCTCTCCTCTCTCTCAGTCTGTTTATCTCTCCTCCTCTCTGTCTGTTTATCTCTCCTCTCTCTCCGTCTGTTTATCTCTCCTCTCTCTCAGTCTGTTTATCTCTCCTCCTCTCTCAGTCTGTTTATCTCTCCTCCTCTCTCAGTCTGTTTATCTCTCCTCTCTCTCAGTCTGTTTATCTCTCCTCCTCTCTCAGTCTGTTTATCTCTCCTCCTCTCTCAGTCTGTTTATCTCTCCTCCTCTCTCTGTCTGTTCATCTCTCCTCCTCTCTCAGTCTGTTTATCTCTCCTCTCTCAGTCGGTTTATCTCTCCTCCTCTCTCAGTCTGTTTATCTCTCCTCCTCTCTCTGTCTGTTCATCTCTCCTCCTCTCTCAGTCTGTTTATCTCTCCTCCTCTCTCATTCTGTTTATCTCTCCTCCTCTCTCAGTCTGTTTATCTCTCCTCTCTCAGTCTGTTTATCTCTCCTCTCTCAGTCTGTTTATCTCTCCTCCTCTCTCAGTCTGTTTATCTCTCCTCTCTCAGTTTGTTTATCTCTCCTCTCTCTGTCTGTTTATCTCTCCTCCTCTCTCTGTCTGTTTATCTCTCCTCTCTCAGTTTGTTTATCTCTCCTCTCTCTGTCTGTTTATCTCTCCTCTCTCAGTCTGTTTATCTCTCCTCTCTCAGTCTGTTTATCTCTCCTCTCTGTCTGTTTATCTCTCCTCCTCTCTCATTCTGTTTATCTCTCCTCTCTCAGTCTGTTTATCTCTCCTCTCTCAGTCTGTTTATCTCTCCTCCTCTCTCAGTCTGTTTATCTCTCCTCTCTCAGTCTGTTTATCTCTCCTCCTCTCTCTCAGTCTGTTTATCTCTCCTCTCTCTCAGTCTGTTTATCTCTCCTCCTCTCTCTCAGTCTGTTTATCTCTCCTCTCTCAGTCTGTTTATCTCTCCTCTCAGTCTGTTTATCTCTCCTCTCTCAGTCTGTTTATCTCTCCTCCTCTCTCAGTCTGTATATCTCTCCTCTCTCAGTCTGTTTATCTCTCCTCTCTGTCTGTTTATCTCTCCTCCTCTCTCAGTCTGTTTATCTCTCCTCCTCTCTCTCAGTCTGTTTATCTCTCCTCTCTCAGTCTGTTTATCTCTCCTCTCTCAGTCTGTTTATCTCTCCTCCTCTCTCTCAGTCTGTTTATCTCTCCTCCTCTCTCAGTCTGTTTATCTCTCCTCTCTCTCAGTCTGTTTATCTCTCCTCCTCTCTCAGTCTGTTTATCTCTCCTCTCTCAGTCTGTTTATCTCTCCTCTCTCAGTCTGTTTATCTCTCCTCTCTCAGTCTGTATATCTCTCCTCTCTCTGTCTGTTTATCTCTCCTCTCTCAGTCTGTTTATCTCTCCTCCTCTCTCAGTCTGTTTATCTCTCCTCTCTCTCAGTCTGTTTATCTCTCCTCCTCTCTCTCAGTCTGTTTATCTCTCCTCCTCTCTCTCAGTCTGTTTATCTCTCCTCTCTCTCAGTCTGTTTATCTCTCCTCCTCTCTCTCAGTCTGTTTATCTCTCCTCCTCTCTCTCAGTCTGTTTATCTCTCCTCCTCTCTCAGTCTGTTTATCTCTCCTCCTCTCTCTCAGTCTTTTTATCTCTCCTCCTCTCTCTCAGTCTGTTTATCTCTCCTCTCTCAGTCGGTTTATCTCTCCTCCTCTCTCAGTCTGTTTATCTCTCCTCCTCTCTCTGTCTGTTCATCTCTCCTCCTCTCTCAGTCTGTTTATCTCTCCTCCTCTCTCATTCTGTTTATCTCTCCTCCTCTCTCAGTCTGTTTATCTCTCCTCTCTCAGTCTGTTTATCTCTCCTCTCTCAGTCTGTTTATCTCTCCTCCTCTCTCAGTCTGTTTATCTCTCCTCTCTCAGTTTGTTTATCTCTCCTCTCTCTGTCTGTTTATCTCTCCTCCTCTCTCTGTCTGTTTATCTCTCCTCTCTCAGTTTGTTTATCTCTCCTCTCTCTGTCTGTTTATCTCTCCTCTCTCAGTCTGTTTATCTCTCCTCTCTCAGTCTGTTTATCTCTCCTCTCTGTCTGTTTATCTCTCCTCCTCTCTCATTCTGTTTATCTCTCCTCTCTCAGTCTGTTTATCTCTCCTCTCTCAGTCTGTTTATCTCTCCTCCTCTCTCAGTCTGTTTATCTCTCCTCTCTCAGTCTGTTTATCTCTCCTCCTCTCTCTCAGTCTGTTTATCTCTCCTCTCTCTCAGTCTGTTTATCTCTCCTCCTCTCTCTCAGTCTGTATATCTCTCCTCTCTCAGTCTGTTTATCTCTCCTCTCTCTCAGTCTGTTTATCTCTCCTCTCTCAGTCTGTTTATCTCTCCTCCTCTCTCAGTCTGTTTATCTCTCCTCCTCTCTGTCTGTTTATCTCTCCTCCTCTCTCAGTCTGTTTATCTCTCCTCTCTCAGACCGTTTATCTCTCCTCCTCTCAGTCTGTTTATCTCTCCTCCTCTCTCTGACTGTTCATCTCTCCTCCTCTCTCAGTCTGTTTATCTCTCCTCCTCTCTGTCTGTTTATCTCTCCTCTCTCAGTCTGTTTATCTCTCCTCCTCTCTCAGTCTGTTTATCTCTCCTCTCTCTCAGTCTGTTAATCTCTCCTCTCTCAGTCTGTTTATCTCTCCTCCTCTCTCAGACTGTTTATCTCTCCTCCTCTCAGTCTGTTTATCTCTCCTCCTCTCTCTGTCTGTTCATCTCTCCTCCTCTCTCAGTCTGTTTATCTCTCCTCCTCTCTGTCTGTTTATCTCTCCTCTCTCAGTCTGTTTATCTCTCCTCCTCTCTCTCAGTCTGTTTATCTCTCCTTTCTCTCAGTCTGTTTATCTCTCCTCTCTCAGTCTGTTTATCTCTCCTCCTCTCTCAGTCTGTTTATCTCTCCTCCTCTCTCAGTCTGTTTATCTCTCCTCTCTCTCAGTCTGTTTATCTCTCCTCCTTTCTCAGTCTGTTTATCTCTCCTCCTCTCTCAGTCTGTTTATCTCTCCTCCTCTCTCTCAGTCTGTTTATCTCTCCTCTCTCTCAGTCTGTTTATCTCTCCTCTCTCAGTCTGTTTATCTCTCCTCCTCTCTCAGTCTGTTTATCTCTCCTCTCTCAGTCTGTTTATCTCTCCTCCTCTCTCTCAGTCTGTTTATCTCTCCTCCTCTCTCTGTCTGTTTATCTCTCCTCTCTCAGTCTGTTTATCTCTCCTCCTCTCTCTCAGTCTGTTTATCTCTCCTCTCTCTCAGTCTGTTTATCTCTCCTCTCTCAGTCTGTTTATCTCTCCTCCTCTCTCATTCTGTTTATCTCTCCTCCTCTCTCAGTCTGTTTATCTCTCCTCTCTCAGTCTGTTTATCTCTCCTCCTCTCTCATTCTGTTTATCTCTCCTCCTCTCTCAGTCTGTTTATCTCTCCTCCTCTCTCAGTCTGTTTATCTCTCCTCCTCTCTCATTCTGTTTATCTCTCCTCCTCTCTCAGTCTGTTTATCTCTCCTCTCTCAGTCTGTTTATCTCTCCTCCTCTCTCAGTCTGTTTATCTCTCCTCTCTCTCAGTCTGTTTATCTCTCCTCCTCTCTGTCTGTTTATCTCTCCTCTCTCTCAGTCTGTTTATCTCTCCTCCTCTCTGTCTGTTTATCTCTCCTCTCTCTCCGTCTGTTTATCTCTCCTCTCTCTCAGTCTGTTTATCTCTCCTCCTCTCTCAGTCTGTTTATCTCTCCTCCTCTCTCAGTCTGTTTATCTCTCCTCTCT
The DNA here is from genome assembly GCF_029448725.1 of Salvelinus fontinalis. NCBI lineage: Eukaryota > Metazoa > Chordata > Actinopteri > Salmoniformes > Salmonidae > Salvelinus > Salvelinus fontinalis. The sequence continues at coordinate 236,363 of NW_026600421.1, read as the reverse complement.
CTCAGTCTGTTTATCTCTCCTCCTCTCTCAGTCTGTTTATCTCTCCTCCTCTCTCAGTCTGTTTATCTCTCCTCCTCTCTCTGTCTGTTCATCTCTCCTCCTCTCTCAGTCTGTTTATCTCTCCTCTCTCAGTCGGTTTATCTCTCCTCCTCTCTCAGTCTGTTTATCTCTCCTCCTCTCTCTGTCTGTTCATCTCTCCTCCTCTCTCAGTCTGTTTATCTCTCCTCCTCTCTCATTCTGTTTATCTCTCCTCCTCTCTCAGTCTGTTTATCTCTCCTCTCTCAGTCTGTTTATCTCTCCTCTCTCAGTCTGTTTATCTCTCCTCCTCTCTCAGTCTGTTTATCTCTCCTCTCTCAGTTTGTTTATCTCTCCTCTCTCTGTCTGTTTATCTCTCCTCCTCTCTCTGTCTGTTTATCTCTCCTCTCTCAGTTTGTTTATCTCTCCTCTCTCTGTCTGTTTATCTCTCCTCTCTCAGTCTGTTTATCTCTCCTCTCTCAGTCTGTTTATCTCTCCTCTCTGTCTGTTTATCTCTCCTCCTCTCTCATTCTGTTTATCTCTCCTCTCTCAGTCTGTTTATCTCTCCTCTCTCAGTCTGTTTATCTCTCCTCCTCTCTCAGTCTGTTTATCTCTCCTCTCTCAGTCTGTTTATCTCTCCTCCTCTCTCTCAGTCTGTTTATCTCTCCTCTCTCTCAGTCTGTTTATCTCTCCTCCTCTCTCTCAGTCTGTTTATCTCTCCTCTCTCAGTCTGTTTATCTCTCCTCTCAGTCTGTTTATCTCTCCTCTCTCAGTCTGTTTATCTCTCCTCCTCTCTCAGTCTGTATATCTCTCCTCTCTCAGTCTGTTTATCTCTCCTCTCTGTCTGTTTATCTCTCCTCCTCTCTCAGTCTGTTTATCTCTCCTCCTCTCTCTCAGTCTGTTTATCTCTCCTCTCTCAGTCTGTTTATCTCTCCTCTCTCAGTCTGTTTATCTCTCCTCCTCTCTCTCAGTCTGTTTATCTCTCCTCCTCTCTCAGTCTGTTTATCTCTCCTCTCTCTCAGTCTGTTTATCTCTCCTCCTCTCTCAGTCTGTTTATCTCTCCTCTCTCAGTCTGTTTATCTCTCCTCTCTCAGTCTGTTTATCTCTCCTCTCTCAGTCTGTATATCTCTCCTCTCTCTGTCTGTTTATCTCTCCTCTCTCAGTCTGTTTATCTCTCCTCCTCTCTCAGTCTGTTTATCTCTCCTCTCTCTCAGTCTGTTTATCTCTCCTCCTCTCTCTCAGTCTGTTTATCTCTCCTCCTCTCTCTCAGTCTGTTTATCTCTCCTCTCTCTCAGTCTGTTTATCTCTCCTCCTCTCTCTCAGTCTGTTTATCTCTCCTCCTCTCTCTCAGTCTGTTTATCTCTCCTCCTCTCTCAGTCTGTTTATCTCTCCTCCTCTCTCTCAGTCTTTTTATCTCTCCTCCTCTCTCTCAGTCTGTTTATCTCTCCTCTCTCAGTCGGTTTATCTCTCCTCCTCTCTCAGTCTGTTTATCTCTCCTCCTCTCTCTGTCTGTTCATCTCTCCTCCTCTCTCAGTCTGTTTATCTCTCCTCCTCTCTCATTCTGTTTATCTCTCCTCCTCTCTCAGTCTGTTTATCTCTCCTCTCTCAGTCTGTTTATCTCTCCTCTCTCAGTCTGTTTATCTCTCCTCCTCTCTCAGTCTGTTTATCTCTCCTCTCTCAGTTTGTTTATCTCTCCTCTCTCTGTCTGTTTATCTCTCCTCCTCTCTCTGTCTGTTTATCTCTCCTCTCTCAGTTTGTTTATCTCTCCTCTCTCTGTCTGTTTATCTCTCCTCTCTCAGTCTGTTTATCTCTCCTCTCTCAGTCTGTTTATCTCTCCTCTCTGTCTGTTTATCTCTCCTCCTCTCTCATTCTGTTTATCTCTCCTCTCTCAGTCTGTTTATCTCTCCTCTCTCAGTCTGTTTATCTCTCCTCCTCTCTCAGTCTGTTTATCTCTCCTCTCTCAGTCTGTTTATCTCTCCTCCTCTCTCTCAGTCTGTTTATCTCTCCTCTCTCTCAGTCTGTTTATCTCTCCTCCTCTCTCTCAGTCTGTTTATCTCTCCTCTCTCAGTCTGTTTATCTCTCCTCTCAGTCTGTTTATCTCTCCTCTCTCAGTCTGTTTATCTCTCCTCCTCTCTCAGTCTGTATATCTCTCCTCTCTCAGTCTGTTTATCTCTCCTCTCTGTCTGTTTATCTCTCCTCCTCTCTCAGTCTGTTTATCTCTCCTCCTCTCTCTCAGTCTGTTTATCTCTCCTCTCTCAGTCTGTTTATCTCTCCTCTCTCAGTCTGTTTATCTCTCCTCCTCTCTCTCAGTCTGTTTATCTCTCCTCCTCTCTCAGTCTGTTTATCTCTCCTCTCTCTCAGTCTGTTTATCTCTCCTCCTCTCTCAGTCTGTTTATCTCTCCTCTCTCAGTCTGTTTATCTCTCCTCTCTCAGTCTGTTTATCTCTCCTCTCTCAGTCTGTATATCTCTCCTCTCTCTGTCTGTTTATCTCTCCTCTCTCAGTCTGTTTATCTCTCCTCCTCTCTCAGTCTGTTTATCTCTCCTCTCTCTCAGTCTGTTTATCTCTCCTCCTCTCTCTCAGTCTGTTTATCTCTCCTCTCTCTCAGTCTGTTTATCTCTCCTCCTCTCTCTCAGTCTGTTTATCTCTCCTCTCTCTCAGTCTGTTTATCTCTCCTCCTCTCTCAGTCTGTATATCTCTCCTCTCTCAGTCTGTTTATCTCTCCTCTCTCAGTCTGTTTATCTCTCCTCCTCTCTCAGTCTGTTTATCTCTCCTCTCTCTGTCTGTATATCTCTCCTCTCTCTCAGTCTGTTTATCTCTCCTCCTCTCTGTCTGTTTATCTCTCCTCCTCTCTCAGTCTGTTTATCTCTCCTCTCTCTGTCTGTTTATCTCTCCTCTCTCAGTCTGTTTATCTCTCCTCCTCTCTCTCAGTCTGTTTATCTCTCCTCTCTCTCAGTCTGTTTATCTCTCCTCTCTCAGTCTATCTCTCCTCTCTCAGTCTGTTTATCTCTCCTCCTCTCTCAGTCTGTTTATCTCTCCTCGTATCTCAGTCTGTTTATCTCTCCTCTCTCTCAGTCTGTTTATCTCTCCTCTCTCTCAGTCTGTTTATCTCTCCTCCTCTCTGTCTGTTTATCTCTCCTCTCTCTCCGTCTGTTTATCTCTCCTCTCTCTCAGTCTGTTTATCTCTCCTCCTCTCTCAGTCTGTTTATCTCTCCTCCTCTCTCAGTCTGTTTATCTCTCCTCCTCTCTGTCTGTTTATCTCTCCTCCTCTCTCAGTCTGTTTATCTCTCCTCCTCTCTCTGTCTGTTTATCTCTCCTCCTCTCTCAGTCTGTTTATCTCTCCTCCTCTCTCAGTCTGTTTATCTCTCCTCCTCTCTCAGTCTGTTTATCTCTCCTCCTCTCTCTGTCTGTTCATCTCTCCTCCTCTCTCAGTCTGTTTATCTCTCCTCCTCTCTCATTCTGTTTATCTCTCCTCCTCTCTCAGTCTGTTTATCTCTCCTCTCTCAGTCTGTTTATCTCTCCTCCTCTCTCAGTTTGTTTATCTCTCCTCTCTCTGTCTGTTTATCTCTCCTCTCTCAGTCTGTTTATCTCTCCTCCTCTCTCAGTTTGTTTATCTCTCCTCTCTCTGTCTGTTCATCTCTCCTCCTCTCTCAGTCTGTTTATCTCTCCTCCTCTCTCATTCTGTTTATCTCTCCTCCTCTCTCAGTCTGTTTATCTCTCCTCTCTCAGTCTGTTTATCTCTCCTCCTCTCTCAGTCTGTATATCTCTCATCTCTCAGTCTGTTTATCTCTCCTCTCTGTCTGTTTATCTCTCCTCCTCTCTCAGTCTGTTTATCTCTCCTCCTCTCTCAGTCTGTTTATCTCTCCTCTCTCTCAGTCTGTTTATCTCTCCTCTCTCAGTCTGTTTATCTCTCCTCCTCTCTCATTCTGTTTATCTCTCCTCCTCTCTCAGTCTGTTTATCTCTCCTCCTCTCTCAGTCTGTTTATCTCTCCTCCTCTCTCTCAGTCTGTTTATCTCTCCTCCTCTCTCTCAGTCTGTTTATCTCTCCTCCTCTCTCTCAGTCTGTTTATCTCTCCTCTCTCAGTCTGTTTATCTCTCCTCTCAGTCTGTTTATCTCTCCTCTCTCAGTCTGTTTATCTCTCCTCCTCTCTCAGTCTGTATATCTCTCCTCTCTCAGTCTGTTTATCTCTCCTCTCTGTCTGTTTATCTCTCCTCCTCTCTCAGTCTGTTTATCTCTCCTCCTCTCTCTCAGTCTGTTTATCTCTCCTCTCTCAGTCTGTTTATCTCTCCTCTCTCAGTCTGTTTATCTCTCCTCCTCTCTCTCAGTCTGTTTATCTCTCCTCCTCTCTCAGTCTGTTTATCTCTCCTCTCTCTCAGTCTGTTTATCTCTCCTCCTCTCTCAGTCTGTTTATCTCTCCTCTCTCAGTCTGTTTATCTCTCCTCTCTCAGTCTGTTTATCTCTCCTCTCTCAGTCTGTATATCTCTCCTCTCTCTGTCTGTTTATCTCTCCTCTCTCAGTCTGTTTATCTCTCCTCCTCTCTCAGTCTGTTTATCTCTCCTCTCTCTCAGTCTGTTTATCTCTCCTCCTCTCTCTCAGTCTGTTTATCTCTCCTCTCTCTCAGTCTGTTTATCTCTCCTCCTCTCTCTCAGTCTGTTTATCTCTCCTCTCTCTCAGTCTGTTTATCTCTCCTCCTCTCAGTCTGTTTATCTCTCCTCCTCTCTTAGTCTGTATATCTCTCCTCTCTCAGTCTGTTTATCTCTCCTCCTCTCTCTCAGTCTGTTTATCTCTCCTCTCTCTCAGTCTGTTTATCTCTCCTCCTCTCTCAGTCTGTATATCTCTCCTCTCTCAGTCTGTTTATCTCTCCTCTCTCAGTCTGTTTATCTCTCCTCCTCTCTCAGTCTGTTTATCTCTCCTCTCTCTGTCTGTATATCTCTCCTCTCTCTCAGTCTGTTTATCTCTCCTCCTCTCTGTCTGTTTATCTCTCCTCCTCTCTCAGTCTGTTTATCTCTCCTCTCTCTGTCTGTTTATCTCTCCTCTCTCAGTCTGTTTATCTCTCCTCCTCTCTCTCAGTCTGTTTATCTCTCCTCTCTCTCAGTCTGTTTATCTCTCCTCTCTCAGTCTATCTCTCCTCTCTCAGTCTGTTTATCTCTCCTCCTCTCTCAGTCTGTTTATCTCTCCTCGTATCTCAGTCTGTTTATCTCTCCTCTCTCTCAGTCTGTTTATCTCTCCTCCTCTCTGTCTGTTTATCTCTCCTCTCTCTCCGTCTGTTTATCTCTCCTCTCTCTCAGTCTGTTTATCTCTCCTCCTCTCTCAGTCTGTTTATCTCTCCTCCTCTCTCAGTCTGTTTATCTCTCCTCCTCTCTGTCTGTTTATCTCTCCTCCTCTCTCAGTCTGTTTATCTCTCCTCCTCTCTCTGTCTGTTTATCTCTCCTCCTCTCTCAGTCTGTTTATCTCTCCTCCTCTCTCAGTCTGTTTATCTCTCCTCCTCTCTCAGTCTGTTTATCTCTCCTCCTCTCTCTGTCTGTTCATCTCTCCTCCTCTCTCAGTCTGTTTATCTCTCCTCCTCTCTCATTCTGTTTATCTCTCCTCCTCTCTCAGTCTGTTTATCTCTCCTCCTCTCTCAGTCTGTTTATCTCTCCTCCTCTCTCTCAGTCTGTTTATCTCTCCTCCTCTCTCTCAGTCTGTTTATCTCTCCTCCTCTCTCTCAGTCTGTTTATCTCTCCTCTCTCTCAGTCTGTTTATCTCTCCTCTCTCAGTCTGTTTATCTCTCCTCCTCTCTCAGTCTGTTTATCTCTCCTCCTCTCTCAGTCTGTTTATCTCTCCTCTCTCTCAGTCTGTTTATCTCTCCTCCTTTCTCAGTCTGTTTATCTCTCCTCCTCTCTCAGTCTGTTTATCTCTCCTCCTCTCTCTCAGTCTGTTTATCTCTCCTCTCTCTCAGTCTGTTTATCTCTCCTCTCTCAGTCTGTTTATCTCTCCTCCTCTGTCAGTCTGTTTATCTCTCCTCTCTCAGTCTGTTTATCTCTCCTCCTCTCTCTCAGTCTGTTTATCTCTCCTCCTCTCTCAGTCTGTTTATCTCTCCTCCTCTCTCTGTCTGTTTATCTCTCCTCTCTCAGTCTGTTTATCTCTCCTCCTCTCTCTCAGTCTGTTTATCTCTCCTCTCTCTCAGTCTGTTTATCTCTCCTCTCTCAGTCTGTTTATCTCTCCTCCTCTCTCATTCTGTTTATCTCTCCTCCTCTCTCAGTCTGTTTATCTCTCCTCTCTCAGTCTGTTTATCTCTCCTCCTCTCTCATTCTGTTTATCTCTCCTCCTCTCTCAGTCTGTTTATCTCTCCTCCTCTCTCAGTCTGTTTATCTCTCCTCCTCTCTCATTCTGTTTATCTCTCCTCCTCTCTCAGTCTGTTTATCTCTCCTCTCTCAGTCTGTTTATCTCTCCTCTCTCAGTCTGTTTATCTCTCCTCCTCTCTCAGTCTGTTTATCTCTCCTCTCTCTCAGTCTGTTTATCTCTCCTCCTCTCTGTCTGTTTATCTCTCCTCTCTCTCAGTCTGTTTATCTCTCCTCCTCTCTGTCTGTTTATCTCTCCTCTCTCTCCGTCTGTTTATCTCTCCTCTCTCTCAGTCTGTTTATCTCTCCTCCTCTCTCAGTCTGTTTATCTCTCCTCCTCTCTCAGTCTGTTTATCTCTCCTCCTCTCTCAGTCTGTTTATCTCTCCTCCTCTCTCAGTCTGTTTATCTCTCCTCTCTCTCAGTCTGTTTATCTCTCCTCCTCTCTCAGTCTGTTTATCTCTCCTCCTCTCTCAGTCTGTTTATCTCTCCTCCTCTCTCTGTCTGTTCATCTCTCCTCCTCTCTCAGTCTGTTTATCTCTCCTCTCTCAGTCGGTTTATCTCTCCTCCTCTCTCAGTCTGTTTATCTCTCCTCCTCTCTCTGTCTGTTCATCTCTCCTCCTCTCTCAGTCTGTTTATCTCTCCTCCTCTCTCATTCTGTTTATCTCTCCTCCTCTCTCAGTCTGTTTATCTCTCCTCTCTCAGTCTGTTTATCTCTCCTCCTCTCTCAGTCTGTTTATCTCTCCTCCTCTCTCAGTCTGTTTATCTCTCCTCTCTCAGTTTGTTTATCTCTCCTCTCTCTGTCTGTTTATCTCTCCTCCTCAGTTTGTTTATCTCTCCTCTCTCTGTCTGTTTATCTCTCCTCTCTCAGTCTGTTTATCTCTCCTCTCTCAGTCTGTTTATCTCTCCTCTCTGTCTGTTTATCTCTCCTCCTCTCTCATTCTGTTTATCTCTCCTCTCTCAGTCTGTTTATCTCTCCTCTCTCAGTCTGTTTATCTCTCCTCCTCTCTCAGTCTGTTTATCTCTCCTCTCTCAGTCTGTTTATCTCTCCTCCTCTCTCTCAGTCTGTTTATCTCTCCTCTCTCTCAGTCTGTTTATCTCTCCTCCTCTCTCTCAGTCTGTTTATCTCTCCTCTCTCAGTCTGTTTATCTCTCCTCTCAGTCTGTTTATCTCTCCTCTCTCAGTCTGTTTATCTCTCCTCCTCTCTCAGTCTGTATATCTCTCCTCTCTCAGTCTGTTTATCTCTCCTCTCTGTCTGTTTATCTCTCCTCCTCTCTCAGTCTGTTTATCTCTCCTCCTCTCTCTCAGTCTGTTTATCTCTCCTCTCTCAGTCTGTTTATCTCTCCTCTCTCAGTCTGTTTATCTCTCCTCCTCTCTCTCAGTCTGTTTATCTCTCCTCCTCTCTCAGTCTGTTTATCTCTCCTCTCTCAGTCTGTTTATCTCTCCTCTCTCAGTCTGTTTATCTCTCCTCTCTCAGTCTGTATATCTCTCCTCTCTCTGTCTGTTTATCTCTCCTCTCTCAGTCTGTTTATCTCTCCTCCTCTCTCAGTCTGTTTATCTCTCCTCTCTCTCAGTCTGTTTATCTCTCCTCCTCTCTCTCAGTCTGTTTATCTCTCCTCTCTCTCAGTCTGTTTATCTCTCCTCCTCTCTCTCAGTCTGTTTATCTCTCCTCTCTCTCAGTCTGTTTATCTCTCCTCTCTCAGTCTGTTTATCTCTCCTCCTCTCTTAGTCTGTATATCTCTCCTCTCTCAGTCTGTTTATCTCTCCTCCTCTCTCTCAGTCTGTTTATCTCTCCTCTCTCTCAGTCTGTTTATCTCTCCTCCTCTCTCAGTCTGTATATCTCTCCTCTCTCAGTCTGTTTATCTCTCCTCTCTCAGTCTGTTTATCTCTCCTCCTCTCTCAGTCTGTTTATCTCTCCTCTCTCTGTCTGTATATCTCTCCTCTCTCTCAGTCTGTTTATCTCTCCTCCTCTCTGTCTGTTTATCTCTCCTCCTCTCTCAGTCTGTTTATCTCTCCTCTCTCTGTCTGTTTATCTCTCCTCTCTCAGTCTGTTTATCTCTCCTCCTCTCTCTCAGTCTGTTTATCTCTCCTCTCTCTCAGTCTGTTTATCTCTCCTCTCTCAGTCTATCTCTCCTCTCTCAGTCTGTTTATCTCTCCTCCTCTCTCAGTCTGTTTATCTCTCCTCGTATCTCAGTCTGTTTATCTCTCCTCTCTCTCAGTCTGTTTATCTCTCCTCTCTCTCAGTCTGTTTATCTCTCCTCCTCTCTGTCTGTTTATCTCTCCTCTCTCTCCGTCTGTTTATCTCTCCTCTCTCTCAGTCTGTTTATCTCTCCTCCTCTCTCAGTCTGTTTATCTCTCCTCCTCTCTCAGTCTGTTTATCTCTCCTCCTCTCTGTCTGTTTATCTCTCCTCCTCTCTCAGTCTGTTTATCTCTCCTCCTCTCTCTGTCTGTTTATCTCTCCTCCTCTCTCAGTCTGTTTATCTCTCCTCCTCTCTCAGTCTGTTTATCTCTCCTCCTCTCTCAGTCTGTTTATCTCTCCTCCTCTCTCTGTCTGTTCATCTCTCCTCCTCTCTCAGTCTGTTTATCTCTCCTCCTCTCTCATTCTGTTTATCTCTCCTCCTCTCTCAGTCTGTTTATCTCTCCTCTCTCAGTCTGTTTATCTCTCCTCCTCTCTCAGTTTGTTTATCTCTCCTCTCTCTGTCTGTTTATCTCTCCTCTCTCAGTCTGTTTATCTCTCCTCCTCTCTCAGTTTGTTTATCTCTCCTCTCTCTGTCTGTTCATCTCTCCTCCTCTCTCAGTCTGTTTATCTCTCCTCCTCTCTCATTCTGTTTATCTCTCCTCCTCTCTCAGTCTGTTTATCTCTCCTCTCTCAGTCTGTTTATCTCTCCTCCTCTCTCAGTCTGTATATCTCTCCTCTCTCAGTCTGTTTATCTCTCCTCTCTGTCTGTTTATCTCTCCTCCTCTCTCAGTCTGTTTATCTCTCCTCCTCTCTCTGTCTGTTTATCTCTCCTCTCTCTCAGTCTGTTTATCTCTCCTCTCTCAGTCTGTTTATCTCTCCTCCTCTCTCATTCTGTTTATCTCTCCTCCTCTCTCAGTCTGTTTATCTCTCCTCCTCTCTCAGTCTGTTTATCTCTCCTCCTCTCTCTCAGTCTGTTTATCTCTCCTCCTCTCTCTCAGTCTGTTTATCTCTCCTCTCTCAGTCTGTTTATCTCTCCTCCTCTCTCAGTCTGTTTATCTCTCCTCTCTCAGTCTGTTTATCTCTCCTCCTCTCTCTCAGTCTGTTTATCTCTCCTCTCTCTCAGTCTGTTTATCTCCCCTCCTCTCTCTCAGTCTGTTTATCTCTCCTCCTCTCTCAGTCTGTATATCTCTCCTCTCTCAGTCTGTTTATCTCTCGTCTCTCAGTCTGTTTATCTCTCCTCCTCTCTCAGTCTGTTTATCTCTCCTCTCTCTGTCTGTTTATCTCTCCTCTCTCAGTCTGTTTATCTCTCCTCCTCTCTCAGTCTGTTTATCTCTCCTCCTCTCTCTCAGTCTGTTTATCTCTCCTCTCTCTCAGTCTGTTTATCTCTCCTCCTCTCTCAGTCTGTTTATCTCTCCTCTCTCAGTCTGTTTATCTCTCCTCTCTCTCAGTCTGTTTATCTCTCCTCTCTCAGTCTGTTTATCTCTCCTCCTCTCTCAGTCTGTTTATCTCTCCTCGTCTCTCAGTCTGTTTATCTCTCCTCTCTCTCAGTCTGTTTATCTCTCCTCCTCTCTCAGTCTGTTTATCTCTCCTCTCTCAGTCTGTTTATCTCTCCTCCTCTCTCAGTCTGTTTATCTCTCCTCTCTCAGTCTGTTTATCTCTCCTCCTCTCTCTCAGTCTGTTTATCTCTCCTCTCTCTCAGTCTGTTTATCTCTCCTCCTCTCTCTCAGTCTGTTTATCTCTCCTCTCTCAGTCTGTTTATCTCTCCTCTCAGTCTGTTTATCTCTCCTCTCTCAGTCTGTTTATCTCTCCTCCTCTCTCAGTCTGTATATCTCTCCTCTCTCAGTCTGTTTATCTCTCCTCTCTGTCTGTTTATCTCTCCTCCTCTCTCAGTCTGTTTATCTCTCCTCCTCTCTCTCAGTCTGTTTATCTCTCCTCTCTCAGTCTGTTTATCTCTCCTCTCTCAGTCTGTTTATCTCTCCTCCTCTCTCTCAGTCTGTTTATCTCTCCTCCTCTCTCAGTCTGTTTATCTCTCCTCTCTCAGTCTGTTTATCTCTCCTCTCTCAGTCTGTTTATCTCTCCTCTCTCAGTCTGTATATCTCTCCTCTCTCTGTCTGTTTATCTCTCCTCTCTCAGTCTGTTTATCTCTCCTCCTCTCTCAGTCTGTTTATCTCTCCTCTCTCTCAGTCTGTTTATCTCTCCTCCTCTCTCTCAGTCTGTTTATCTCTCCTCTCTCTCAGTCTGTTTATCTCTCCTCCTCTCTCTCAGTCTGTTTATCTCTCCTCTCTCTCAGTCTGTTTATCTCTCCTCTCTCAGTCTGTTTATCTCTCCTCCTCTCTTAGTCTGTATATCTCTCCTCTCTCAGTCTGTTTATCTCTCCTCCTCTCTCTCAGTCTGTTTATCTCTCCTCTCTCTCAGTCTGTTTATCTCTCCTCCTCTCTCAGTCTGTATATCTCTCCTCTCTCAGTCTGTTTATCTCTCCTCTCTCAGTCTGTTTATCTCTCCTCCTCTCTCAGTCTGTTTATCTCTCCTCTCTCTGTCTGTATATCTCTCCTCTCTCTCAGTCTGTTTATCTCTCCTCCTCTCTGTCTGTTTATCTCTCCTCCTCTCTCAGTCTGTTTATCTCTCCTCTCTCTGTCTGTTTATCTCTCCTCTCTCAGTCTGTTTATCTCTCCTCCTCTCTCTCAGTCTGTTTATCTCTCCTCTCTCTCAGTCTGTTTATCTCTCCTCTCTCAGTCTATCTCTCCTCTCTCAGTCTGTTTATCTCTCCTCCTCTCTCAGTCTGTTTATCTCTCCTCGTATCTCAGTCTGTTTATCTCTCCTCTCTCTCAGTCTGTTTATCTCTCCTCTCTCTCAGTCTGTTTATCTCTCCTCCTCTCTGTCTGTTTATCTCTCCTCTCTCTCCGTCTGTTTATCTCTCCTCTCTCTCAGTCTGTTTATCTCTCCTCCTCTCTCAGTCTGTTTATCTCTCCTCCTCTCTCAGTCTGTTTATCTCTCCTCCTCTCTGTCTGTTTATCTCTCCTCCTCTCTCAGTCTGTTTATCTCTCCTCCTCTCTCTGTCTGTTTATCTCTCCTCCTCTCTCAGTCTGTTTATCTCTCCTCCTCTCTCAGTCTGTTTATCTCTCCTCCTCTCTCAGTCTGTTTATCTCTCCTCCTCTCTCTGTCTGTTCATCTCTCCTCCTCTCTCAGTCTGTTTATCTCTCCTCCTCTCTCATTCTGTTTATCTCTCCTCCTCTCTCAGTCTGTTTATCTCTCCTCTCTCAGTCTGTTTATCTCTCCTCCTCTCTCAGTTTGTTTATCTCTCCTCTCTCTGTCTGTTTATCTCTCCTCTCTCAGTCTGTTTATCTCTCCTCCTCTCTCAGTTTGTTTATCTCTCCTCTCTCTGTCTGTTCATCTCTCCTCCTCTCTCAGTCTGTTTATCTCTCCTCCTCTCTCATTCTGTTTATCTCTCCTCCTCTCTCAGTCTGTTTATCTCTCCTCTCTCAGTCTGTTTATCTCTCCTCCTCTCTCAGTCTGTATATCTCTCCTCTCTCAGTCTGTTTATCTCTCCTCTCTGTCTGTTTATCTCTCCTCCTCTCTCAGTCTGTTTATCTCTCCTCCTCTCTCTGTCTGTTTATCTCTCCTCTCTCTCAGTCTGTTTATCTCTCCTCTCTCAGTCTGTTTATCTCTCCTCCTCTCTCATTCTGTTTATCTCTCCTCCTCTCTCAGTCTGTTTATCTCTCCTCCTCTCTCAGTCTGTTTATCTCTCCTCCTCTCTCTCAGTCTGTTTATCTCTCCTCCTCTCTCTCAGTCTGTTTATCTCTCCTCCTCTCTCTCAGTCTGTTTATCTCTCCTCTCTCAGTCTGTTTATCTCTCCTCCTCTCTCAGTCTGTTTATCTCTCCTCTCTCAGTCTGTTTATCTCTCCTCCTCTCTCTCAGTCTGTTTATCTCTCCTCTCTCTCAGTCTGTTTATCTCCCCTCCTCTCTCTCAGTCTGTTTATCTCTCCTCCTCTCTCAGTCTGTATATCTCTCCTCTCTCAGTCTGTTTATCTCTCGTCTCTCAGTCTGTTTATCTCTCCTCCTCTCTCAGTCTGTTTATCTCTCCTCTCTCTGTCTGTTTATCTCTCCTCTCTCAGTCTGTTTATCTCTCCTCCTCTCTCAGTCTGTTTATCTCTCCTCCTCTCTCTCAGTCTGTTTATCTCTCCTCTCTCTCAGTCTGTTTATCTCTCCTCCTCTCTCAGTCTGTTTATCTCTCCTCTCTCAGTCTGTTTATCTCTCCTCTCTCTCAGTCTGTTTATCTCTCCTCTCTCAGTCTGTTTATCTCTCCTCCTCTCTCAGTCTGTTTATCTCTCCTCGTCTCTCAGTCTGTTTATCTCTCCTCTCTCTCAGTCTGTTTATCTCTCCTCCTCTCTCAGTCTGTTTATCTCTCCTCCTCTCAGTCTGTTTATCTCTCCTCTCTCAGTCTGTTTATCTCTCCTCTCTCAGTCTGTTTATCTCTCCTCTCTCAGTCTGTTTATCTCTCCTCCTCTCTCAGTCTGTTTATCTCTCCTCCTCTCTCAGTCTGTTTATCTCTCCTCTCTCTGTCTGTTTATCTCTCCTCTCTCAGTCTGTTTATCTCTCCTCCTCTCTCTCAGTCTTTTTATCTCTCCTCCTCTCTCTCAGTCTGTTTATCTCTCCTCTCTCAGTCTGTTTATCTCTCCTCCTCTCTCATTCTGTTTATCTCTCCTCCTCTCTCAGTCTGTTTATCTCTCCTCTCTCTCTGTCTGTTTATCTCTCCTCCTCTCTCAGTCTGTTTATCTCTCCTCTCTCTGTCTGTTCATCTCTCCTCCTCTTCTCTCTCTCCCCCTCACTCTGGCTCACCTACTTTCCACATATTTGAATAAGATCCAAGAATATCTTAGTCGTACATTCTTTATGAACCACTGACTCCCCACTCTACTGAAGTAGGCCTGGATCAGGTGCTGAATCCTAATATCTAAGTCTCAGATGTGAGTGTTTCATAGCTTCCAAGTTTCCGAGCCGACAAATTCAGATATCTCTGATCTTTACTGTGTTAGTTATCCACCATCAGGTGAGGTGAATTTGAGTGAATCACTCTGTCTGTCTGTCTGTCTGTCTGTCTGTCTGTCTGTCTGTCTGTCTGTCTGTCTAGAGTACAGTAGTGATTGGGAGATAATGTGAAAGGTAGACTAGAGAGACTCACAGCTGATGGTGATCCCCAGCTCCACCCCAGGCTTCTTTGGTAGCTTCACATGGAAGGTGCCACTGCTAGGGATGACTGACTCTGTAGGGGGGAGGGGGGGGGGAGAGAGAGAGAGAGAGAGAGAGAGAGAGAGAGAGAGAGAGAGAGAGAGAGAGAGAGAGAGAGAGAGAGAGAAAGCAGGAGATACAGAGTGAGAGAGAGAGAGAGAAAGAGAGAGAGAGAGAGAAAGAAAGCAGGAGATACAGAGTGTGTGAGAGGGAGAGAGAGAGAGAGAGAGAGAGAGAGAGAGAGAGAGAGAGAGAGAGAGAGAGAGAGATGTAAGAAGACATTGAACACTTCACCAGATGTACAGAACCAGAGAGACCAAATCCTTAAGAAACAAAGTGAGTTCTCAGACAAAATCCATGCCCTCGAAAGACAGAGCAACTCACTATAAATACAAGAGAACAAAATGTACTTTTACTGTGTCCTGTTCTCAACCAGCTACCAGCCCTCAGTACCACAGACTCACTAACAGAGTCTAGGACACAGTGACCTCAGTAACACAGACTCACTAACAGAGTCCAGGACACACAGAGACCTCAGTAACACAGACTCACTAACAGAATCCAGGACACACAGTGACCTCAGTACCACAGACTCACTAACAGAGTCTAGGACACACAGTGACCTCAGTAACACAGACTCACTAACAGAGTCCAGGACACACAGAGACCTCAGTAACACAGACTCACTAACAGAATCCAGGACACACAGTGACCTCAGTACCACAGACTCACTAACAGAGTCCAGGACACACAGAGACCTCAGTACCACAGACTCACTAACAGAGTCTAGGACACACAGGGACCTCAGTAACACAGACTCACTAACAGAGTCCAGGACACACAGTGACCTCAGTAACACAGACTCACTAACAGAGTCCAGGACACACAGTGACCTCAGTAACACAGACTCACTAACAGAGTCCAGGACACACAGTGACCTCAGTAACACAGACTCACTAACAGAGTCCAGGACACACAGTGACCTCAGTAACACAGACTGACTAACAGAGTCCAGGACACACAGTGACCTCAGTAACACAGACTCACTAACAGAGTCCAGGACACACAGAGCCCTCAGTACTACAGACTCACTAACAGAGTCTAGGACACACAGAGACCTCAGTACCACAGACTCACTACCAGCCCTCAGTACCACAGACTCACTAACAGAGTCCAGGACACACAGAGACCTCAGTAGTAAACCCTGCTAGCTAGCCAGCTAGCCACCAATTAGCAGCACTGTAGAAACGATTACATTACAACGGAACGACTTGACTTGTGTAGTGTTAGCTAGCTACATAGTTTTCTCTGCTATCTTTGTATCTAAGATAATTGTGTAGCTTTGAGTAATTATCGGTTAGCTAGCCAGCTATTTTTTCGCCTGCCGCGCTGTCGTCCTCCTACCTAGCCAACGCTGCTAGCTAGCCAACTTCTACCGAATAGCAGCACTGTAGAAACTTACATTACAACGGAACGACTTGATTAGCGTAGTGTTAGCTAGTTGTCTTTGCTGTCCTTGTATCCACGATAATTGTGTAGTTTAGAGAAATTTAGTGAAATTGTCGAGGTTACCTAGCCAGCTTCACTTTCAACAACGTAGCCACTGCTAGCCAGGCTACTTCACCAGCCAGCAGTACTATATCATTTTAGTCAATAAGATCTTGTATTTTATTTTTATTTTTTTGCAACGTAAGCTTAACTTTCTGAACATTCGAGACGTGTAGCCCACTTGTCATTCTAATCTCCTTTGCATTAGCGTAGCCTCTTCTGTAGCCTGTCAACCATGTGTCTGTCTATCCCTGTTCTCTCCTCTCTGCACAGACCATACAAACGCTTCACACCGCGTGGCCGCGCCCACCCTAACCTGGTGGTCCCAGCCCGCACGACCCACGTGGAGTTCCAGGTCTCCGGTAGCCTCTGGAACTGCCGATCTGCGGCCAACAAGGCAGAGCTCATCTCAGCCTATGCGTCCCTCCAGTCCCTCGACTTCCTGGCACTGACGGAAACATGGCTCACCACAGATAACACTGCTACTCCTACTGCTCTCTCTTCGTCTGCCCACGTGTTCTCGCACACCCCGAGACCGTCTGGTCAGCGGGGTGGTGGCACCGGGATCCTCATCTCTCCCAAGTGGTCATTCTCTCTTTCTCCCCTTACCCATCTGTCTATCGCCTCCTTTGAATTCCATGCTGTCACAGTTACCAGCCCTTTCAAGCTTAACATCCTTATCATTTATCGCCCTCCAGGTTCCCTTGGAGAGTTCATCAATGAGCTTGATGCCTTGATAAGCTCCTTTCCTGAGGACGGCTCACCTCTCACAGTTCTGGGTGACTTTAACCTCCCCATGTCTACCTTTGACTCATTCCTCTCTGCCTCCTTCTTTCCACTCCTCTCCTCTTTTGACCTCACCCTCTCACCTTCCCCCCCTACTCACAAGGCAGGCAATACGCTTGACCTCATCTTTACTAGATGCTGTTCTTCCACTAACCTCATTGCAACTCCCCTCCAAGTCTCCGACCACTACCTTGTATCCTTTTCCCTCTCGCTCTCATCCAACACTTCCTACACTGCCCCTACTCGGATGGTATCGCGCCGTCCCAACCTCCGCTCTCTCTCCCCCGCTACTCTCTCCTCTTCCATCCTATCATCTCTTCCCTCTGCCCAAACCTTCTCCAACCTATCTCCTGATTCTGCCTCCTCAACCCTCCTCTCCTCCCTTTCTGCATCCTTTGACTCTCTATGTCCCCTATCCTCCAGGCCGGCTCGGTCCTCCCCTCCCGCTCCGTGGCTCGACGACTCATTGCGAGCTCACAGAACAGGGCTCCGGGCAGCCGAGCGGAAATGGAGGAAAACTCGCCTCCCTGCGGACCTGGCATCCTTTCACTCCCTCCTCTCTACATTTTCCTCTTCTGTCTCTGCTGCTAAAGCCACTTTCTACCACTCTAAATTCCAAGCATCTGCCTCTAACCCTAGGAAGCTCTTTGCCACCTTCTCCTCCCTCCTGAATCCTCCTCCCCCTCCCCCCCCCTCCTCCCTCTCTGCAGACGACTTCGTCAACCATTTTGAAAAGAAGGTCGACGACATCCGATTCTCGTTTGCTAAGTCAAACGACACCGCTGGTTCTGCTCACACTGCCCAGCCCTGTGCTTTGACCTCTTTCTCCCCTCTCTCTCCAGATGAAATCTCGCGTCTTGTGACGGCCGGCCGCCCAACAACCTGCCCGCTTGACCCTATCCCCTCCTCTCTTCTCCAGACCATTTCCGGAGACCTTCTACCTTACCTCACCTCGCTCATCAACTCATCCCTGACCGCTGGCTACGTCCCTTCCGTCTTCAAGAGAGCGAGAGTTGCACCCCTTCTGAAAAAACCTACACTCGATCCCTCCGATGTCAACAACTACAGACCAGTATCCCTTCTTTCTTTTCTCTCCAAAACTCTTGAACGTGCCGTCCTTGGCCAGCTCTCCTGCTATCTCTCTCAGAATGACCTTCTTGATCCAAATCAGTCAGGTTTCAAGACTAGTCACTCAACTGAGACTGCTCTTCTCTGTATCACGGAGGCGCTCCGCACTGCTAAAGCTAACTCTCTCTCCTCTGCTCTCATCCTTCTAGACCTATCGGCTGCCTTCGATACTGTGAACCATCAGATCCTCCTCTCCACCCTCTCCGAGTTGGGCATCTCCGGCGCGGCCCACGCTTGGATTGCGTCCTACCTGACAGGTCGCTCCTACCAGGTGGCGTGGCGAGAATCTGTCTCCTCACCACGCGCTCTCACCACTGGTGTCCCCCAGGGCTCTGTTCTAGGCCCTCTCCTATTCTCGCTATACACCAAGTCACTTGGCTCTGTCATAACCTCACATGGTCTCTCCTATCATTGCTATGCAGACGACACACATTTAATCTTCTCCTTTCCCCCTTCTGATGACCAGGTGGCGAATCGCATCTCTGCATGTCTGGCAGACATATCAGTGTGGATGACGGATCACCACCTCAAGCTGAACCTCGGCAAGACGGAGCTGCTCTTCCTCCCGGGGAAGGACTGTCCGTTCCATGATCTCGCCATCACGGTTGACAACTCCATTGTGTCCTCCTCCCAGAGCGCTAAGAACCTTGGCGTGATCCTGGACAACACCCTGTCGTTCTCCACCAACATCAAGGCGGTGGCCCGTTCCTGTAGGTTCATGCTCTACAACATCCGCAGAGTACGACCCTGCCTCACACAGGAAGCGGCGCAGGTCCTAATCCAGGCACTTGTCATCTCCCGTCTGGATTACTGCAACTCGCTGTTGGCTGGGCTCCCTGCCTGTGCCATTAAACCCCTACAACTCATCCAGAACGCCGCAGCCCGTCTGGTGTTCAACCTTCCCAAGTTCTCTCACGTCACCCCGCTCCTCCGCTCTCTCCACTGGCTTCCAGTTGAAGCTCGCATCCGCTACAAGACCATGGTGCTTGCCTACGGAGCTGTGAGGGGAACGGCACCTCAGTACCTTCAGGCTCTGATCAGGCCCTACACCCAAACAAGGGCACTGCGTTCATCCACCTCTGGCCTGCTCGCCTCCCTACCACTGAGGAAGTACAGTTCCCGCTCAGCCCAGTCAAAACTGTTCGCTGCTCTGGCACCCCAATGGTGGAACAAACTCCCTCACGACGCCAGGACAGCGGAGTCAATCACCACCTTCCGGAGACACCTGAAACCCCACCTCTTCAAGGAATACCTAGGATAAAGCAATCCTTCTGCCCCCCCCCACCCCCTTAAAATGATCTAGATGCACTATTGTAAAGTGGCTGTTCCACTGGATGTCATAAGGTGAATGCACCAATTTGTAAGTCGCTCTGGATAAGAGCGTCTGCTAAATGACTTAAATGTAAATGTAAATGTCAGTAACACAGACTCACTACCAGCCCTCAGTACCACAGACTCACTAACAGAGTCCAGGACACACAGAGACCTCAGTAACACAGACTCACTAACAGTGACCTCAGTAACACAGACACAGTGAATCTGGAGCTGCAGAAAGAGATGGAGTAACTATTAGACATTAAGGCTGATTCTGTTACAATCATCTACATAATGAACGTCTCTCCCTGGGAGCAGAAGGACATAAACTCCCTCCCTCCCTCCCTCCCTCCCTCCCTCCCTCCCTCCCTCCCTCCCTGTATCCCTCCCTGTATCCCTCCCTCTCTCCCTGTATCTCTCCCTGCATCTCTCCCTGCATATCTCCCTGTATCTCTCCCTGCATCTCTCCCTGTATCTCTCCCTGTATCTCCCCCTGTATCTCTCCCTGTATCTCTCCCTGTATCTCTCCCTGTATCTCTCCCTGCATCTCTCCCTGTATCTCCCCCTGTATCTCTCCCTGTATCTCTCCCTGTATCTCCCCCTGTATCTCTCCCTGTATCTCTCCCTGTATCTCTCCCTGTATCTCTCCCTGCATCTCACCCTGTATCTCTCCCTGTATCCCTCCCTGCATCTCTCCCTGCATCTCTCCCTGTATCTCTCCCTGTATCTCTCCCTGTATCTCCCCCTGTATCTCTCCCTGTATCTGTCACGTTCCTGACCTGTTTTCTCTTGTTTTGTATGTCTTTATTGGTCAGGGCGTGAGTGTTGGGTGGGTAGTCTATGTTTTGTATTTCTAGGTTGGTTTTTGTGTTCGGCCTGGTATGATTCTCAATTAGAGACAGGTGTGTATCGTTTGTCTCTAATTGAGAGTCATACTAAGGCAGCCAGGGTTTCACTGGGGTTTTGTGGGTGTTTGTTCCTGTGTCCACACATGGACGGTTGAAGGTTAGTCACGTTTGTTGTTTTGTAGTTTTGTAGTGTCTTGTTTGCTGTTTTCATTAAAAGATGGCTTATTTCCCTCAATCCGCATCTTGGTCCTATCCATGCTCCTCCTCGTCTAAGGGGGAGAACAACAATGACTACCTTTACAGAAACACCCACCACAACAGGACCAAGCGGATTGAGGAGAGAGAAAAGGGACTAAAGCACTGGACACAGGAGGAATGGTCTTGGGAGATCATGGACGGAAAGGGACCCTGGGGAAGGGTTGGAGAGAATCGCCGCTCTCGGGAGGAGAGGAAGGCAGCCACAGCCCAGGAGCGCTGGTATGAGGAGGCAGCACATAGGAGAGGCCGGAAGCCCGAGAGGCTCACCCAAAAATTTCTTGGGGGGGGGGCTAAAGGGGAGTGTGGCGAAGCCGGGTTGGATACCTGAGCCAACTCCCCGGGCTTGCCGTGGAGTAAGAGGGCGTCGTACTGGTCAGACACCGTGTTATGCGGTAAAGCGCACGGTGTCCCCAGTACGCGTGCTTAGCCCAGTGCGGGCTATTCCACCTTGCCGCACTGGGAGGGCTAGGTTGGGCATCGAGCCGAGTGCCATGAAGCCGGCCCAACGTATCTGGTCTCCAGTACGTCTCCTCGGGCCGGCGTACATGGCACCAGCCTTACAGGTGGTGTCCCCGGTTCGCCTGCATAGCGCAGTGCGGGCTATTCCACCTCGCCGCACTGGCAGGGCTACGGGGATCATTCAACCTGGTGAGGTTGGGGAGGCTCGGTGCTCAAGAGCACGTGTCCTCCTTCACGGTCCGGTATATCCGGCGCCACCTTCCCACCCCAGCTCAGTACCACCAGTGCCTACACCACGCACCAGGCTTCCAGTGCATCTCCAGAGCCCTGTTCCTCTTCCACGCACTCTCCCTATGGTGCGTGTCTCCAGCCCGGTACCTCCAGTTCCGGTACCACGCACCAGGCCTAGAGTGCGCCACGAGAGTCCAGTGTGCCCAGTTCCTGTTCCCCGCACTCGCCCTGAGGTGCGTGCCCTCAGCCCGGTACCTCCAGTTCCGGTACCACGCACCAGGCCTATAGTGCGTCTCAGCCGGCCAGAGTCTGCCGTCTGCCTAGCGCCAGAGCCGTCCTGCCATGACCAGCCAGAGCCGTCCTGCCATGACCAGCCAGAGCCGTCCTGCCATGACCAGCCAGAGCCGTCCTGCCATGACCAGCCAGAGCCGTCCTGCCATGACCAGCCAGAGCCGTCCTGCCATGACCTGCCAGAGCCGTCCTGCCATGACCTGCCAGAGCCGTCCTGCCATGACCTGCCAGAGCCGTCCTGCCATGACCTGCCAGAGCCGTCCAGCCAGGACCTGCCAGAGCCGTCCAGCCAGGACCTGCCAGAGCCGTCCAGCCAGGACCTGCCAGAGCCGTTCAGCCAGGACCTGCCAGAGCCGTCCAGCCAGGACCTGCCAGAGCCGTCCAGCCAGGACCTGCCAGAGCCGTCCAGCCAGGACCTGCCAGAGCCGTCCAGCCAGGACCTGCCGGAGCCATCCAGCCAGGACCTGCCAGAGCCGTTAAACCAGGACCTGCCTGAGTCCCTCAGCCAGGACCTGTCAGAGTCCCTCAGCCAGGACCTGCCAGAGTCCCTCAGCCAGGACCTGCCAGAGTTCCTCAGCCAGGACCTGCCGGAGTCCCTCAGCCAGGACCTGCCGCCCCTTGTCCCGGTGCTGCCCCTTGTGCTGGTCCTTATCCCGGTGCTGCCCCTTATCCCGGTGCTGCCCCTTATCCCGGTGCTGCCCCTTATCCCGGTGCTGCCCCTTGTCCCGGTGCTGGTCCTTATCCCGGT
Source organism: Salvelinus fontinalis (assembly GCF_029448725.1). Taxonomy (NCBI): domain Eukaryota; kingdom Metazoa; phylum Chordata; class Actinopteri; order Salmoniformes; family Salmonidae; genus Salvelinus; species Salvelinus fontinalis. Next base: position 215,015 of record NW_026600421.1, on the reverse strand, counting down.
GCTGGTCCTTATCCCGGTGCTGCCCCTTGTCCCGGTGCTGCCCCTTGTCCCGGTGCTGCCCCTTGTCCCGGTGCTGCCCCTTGTCCCGGTGCTGCCCCTTGTCCCGGTGCTGCCCCTTGTCCCGGTGCTGCCCCTTCTCCCGGTGCTGGCCGCTCATTTAGGTGGTGTTAGTGGGAGGGTGGTCATTGGGAGGGGGATAAAGAAGCGGGGATTGATTATGGTGGGGTGGGGACCTCGCCCTCAGCCTGAGCCACCACCGTGGACAGACGCCCACCCAGACCCTCCCCTAGACTTTGTGCTGGTGCGCCCGGAGTTCGTACCTTAAGGGGGGGGGGGTTCTGTCACGTTCCTGACCTGTTTTCTCTTGTTTTGTATGTCTTTATTGGTCAGGGCGTGAGTGTTGGGTGGGTAGTCTATGTTTTGTATTTCTAGGTTGGTTTTTGTGTTCGGCCTGGTATGATTCTCAATTAGAGACAGGTGTGTATCGTTTGTCTCTAATTGAGAGTCATACTAAGGCAGCCAGGGTTTCACTGGGGTTTTGTGGGTGTTTGTTCCTGTGTCCACACATGGACGGTTGAAGGTTAGTCACGTTTGTTGTTTTGTAGTTTTGTAGTGTCTTGTTTGCAGTTTTCATTAAAAGATGGCTTATTTCCCTCAATCCGCATCTTGGTCCTATCCATGCTCCTCCTCGTCTAAGGGGGAGAACAACAATGACTACCTTTACAGTATCTCTCCCTGCATCTCTCCCTGCATCTCTCCCTGTATCTCTCCCTGTATCTCCCCTTGTATCTCTCCCTGTATCTCTCCCTGTATCTCTCCCTGTATCTCTCCCTGTATCCCTCCCTGTATCTCTCCCTGCATCTCTCCCTGTATCTTTATCTCTCCCTGTATCCCTCCCTGTATCCCTCCCTGCATCTCTCCCTGTATCCCTCCCTGTATCCCTCCCTGTATCCCTCCCTGCATCTCTCCCTGTATCTATGCCTGTGTCTCTCCCTGCATCTCTCCCTGTATCTCTCCCTGTATCCCTCCCTGCATCTCTCCCTGTATCTCTCCCTGTATCTCTCCCTGTATCTCTCCCTGTATCTCTCCCTGTATCTCTCCCTGTATCTCTCTCTGCATCCCTCCCTGTATCTCTCCCTGTATCTGTCCCTGCATCTCTCCCTGTATCTCTCCCTGTATCTTTATCTCTCCCTGTATCCCTCCCTGTATCTCTCCCTGTATCTCTCCCTGTATCTCTCCCTATATCTCTCCCTGTATCTCTCCCTGTATCTTTATCTCTCCCTGTATCCCTCCCTGTATCCCTCCCTGCATCTCTCCCTGCATCTCTCCCTGTATCTCTCCCTGTATCTCTCCCTGTATTTCTCCCTGTATCTCTCCCTGTATCTCTCCCTCCCTGTATCTCTCCCTCCCTGTATCTCTCCCTGCATCTCTCCCTGTATCTCTCCCTGTATCTCTCCCTGTATCTCTCCCTGTATCTCTCCCTGTATCTCTCCCTGTATCTCCCCTGTATCTCCTCCTGTATCTCCTCCTGTATCTCCTCCTGTATCTCCTCCTGTATCTCTCCCTGTATCTCTCCCTGTATCTTTATCTCTCCCTGCATCTCTCCCTGCATCTCTCCTGCATCTCTCCCTGCATCTCTCCCTGCATCTCTCCCTGCATCTCTCCCTGCATCTCTCCCTGTATCTCTCCCTGTATCTCTCCCTGTATCTCTCCCTCCCTGCATCTCTCCCTGCATCTCTCCCTGCATCTCTCCCTGCATCTCTCCCTGCATCTCTCCCTGCATCTCTCCCTGCATCCTTCCCTCCCTCCCTGCATCTCTCCCTGTATCTCTCCCTGTATCTCTCCCTGTATCTCTCCCTGTATCTCTCCCTGTATCTCTCCCTGTATCTCTCCCTCCCTCCCTCCCTCCCTGTATCTCTCCCCGTATCTCTCCCTCCCTCCATCTCTCCCTGCATCTCTCCCTGCATCTCTCCCTCCCTGTATCTCTCCCTGCATCTCTCCCTGCATCTCTCCCTGCATCTCTCCCTGCATCTCTCCCTGCATCTCTCCCTGTATCTCTCCCTGTATCTCTCCCTGTATCTCTCCCTGTATCTCTCCCTGTATCTCTCCCTGTATCCCTCCCTGTATCTCTCCCTGTATCTCTCCCTGTATCCCCCCTGTATCTCCTCCTGTATCTCCTCCTGTATCTCCTCCTGTATCTCCTCCTGTATCTCCTCCTGTATCTCCTCCTGTATCTCTCCCTGTATCTTTATCTCTCCCTGCATCTCTCCCTGCATCTCTCCCTGCATCTCTCCCTGCATCTCTCCCTGCATCTCTCCCTGCATCTCTCCCTGCATCCTTCCCTCCCTCCCTGCATCTCTCCCTGTATCTCTCCCTGTATCTCTCCCTGTATCTCTCCCTGTATCTCTCCCTGTATCTCTCCCTGTATCTCTCCCTGTATCTCTCCCTCCCTCCCTCCCTCCCTGTATCTCTCCCCGTATCTCTCCCTCCCTCCCTCCCTGTATCTCTCCCTGTATCTCTCCCTGTATCTCTCCCTCCCTGTATCTCTCCCTGCATCTCTCCCTGCATCTCTCCCCGCATCTCTCCCCGCATCCCTCCCCGTATCTCTCCCCGTATCTCTCCCCGTATCTCTCCCCGTATCTCTCCCCGTATCTCTCCCCGTATCTCTCCCCGTATCTCTCCCCGTATCTCTCCCTGCATCCAGAAATGTTGAATTAAATGACGAGCCGTTTCAGAGGCTCCAAACAGCTTTAACTGCTGATGACTAGGCCTGCTGCAAGCCTCCTCCAACTGTCAGCCAGCCACACTAAACCAACCATCAGTGATGATGACTAGGGCTGCTGCAAGCCTCCTCTAGCTGTCAGCCAGTAGAGACACTAAACCAACCATCAGTGATGATGACTAGGCCTGCTGCAAGCCTCCTCTAGCTGTCAGTCAGTAGAGACACTAAACCAACCATCAGTGTTGATGACTAGGCCTGCTGCAAGCCTCCTCTAGCTGTCAGCCAGTAGAGACCCTAAACCAACCATCGGTGATGATGACTAGGCCTGCTGCAAGCCTCCTCTAGCTGTCAGTCAGTAGACACTAAACCAACCATCAGTGATGATGACTAGGCCTGCTGCAAGCCTCCTCTAGCTGTCAGCCAGTAGAGACACTAAACCAACCATCAGTGATGATGACTAGGCCTGCTGCAAGCCTCCTCTAGCAGTCAGCCAGTAGAGACACTAAACCAACCATCAGTGATGATGACTAGGCATGCTGCAAGCCTCCTCTAGCTGTCAGCCAGTAGAGACACTAAACCAACCATCAGTGCTGATGACTAGGCCTGCTGCAAGCCTCCTCTAGCTGTCAGTCAGTAGAGACACTAAACCAACCATCAGTGCTGATGACTAGGCCTGCTGCAAGCCTCCTCTAGCTGTCAGTCAGTAGAGACACTAAACCAACCATCAGTGCTGATGACTAGGCCTGCTGCAAGCCTCCTCTAGCAGTTAGCCAGTAGAGACACTAAACCAACCATCAGTGCTGATGACTAGGCCTGCTGCAAGCCTCCTCTAGCTGTCAGCCAGTAGAGACACTAAACCAACCATCAGTGCTGATGACTAGGCCTGCTGCAAGCCTCTTCTAGCTGTCAGTCAGTAGAGACACTAAACCAACCATCAGTGCTGATGACTAGGCCTGCTGCAAGCCTCCTCTAGCTGTCAGTCAGTAGAGACACTAAACCAACCATCAGTGCTGATGACTAGGCCTGCTGCAAGCCTCCTCTAGCTGTCAGCCAGTAGAGACACTAAACCAACCATCAGTGATGAAGGAATGTTCCTCATCCTGTTCTGCAGCCGGCTCTTCATTCTAACGGTTTCTAACGGGGGGACATTTTGACCCAGAAATCAAAGGTACGTTAGTTCTGATAACATAAAGCCTGTCCCCGTAGCAACGGCCCAATGTCAAAGTCATTATGGTCTGTCTCGGGGAGCAGGGTGTTTTTTGGTTCAGAGTGAACCGTGAAGCACATCACAGATAAACCCCAGCATGGGAAGATGCTGTGATGTCATCATTGCTTGTCTGAGACGTGAGGATGAAACCCCTGGATGAAATGGCCCCACCAGCGGGCTTCACTACGGACAGGGAGAGTGTTCATATGTCACTGGGTTTCAATACCACAACAGTCAAATTAACACTCTGAGCTAAAGGCCTTTTCTCTTGATGATGACGTACGTCTTCAAGTCTCATTCAAGGTTACTTATAACGCTAACAAGGTTCAATAAGACACTTTCACTAAACATCCAGTCTAGTCCAGTACGGTCCAGTGCAGTAGAGTAGAGTCCAGTTTAGTAGAGTCCAGTGCAGTAGAGTACAGTACAGTAAATTATAGTAGAGCACAATAGAGTCCTGTATAGTCCAGTATATTAGAGCACAGTAGAGTCCTGTAGAGTACAGTAGAGTACAATAGAGTCCTGTAGAGTACAATAGAGTCCAGTAAATTCCTGTAGAGTACAATAGAGTCCTGTAGAGTACAGTAGAGTACAGTAGAGTCATGTAGAGTACAATAGAGTCCTGTAGAGCACAATAGAGTACAGTAGAGTCCTGTAGAGTACAGTAGAGTACAATAGAGTCCTGTAGAGTACAGTAGAGTACAGTAGAGTCCTGTAGAGTACAATAGAGTCCTGTAGAGCACAATAGAGTACAGTAGAGTACAGTAGAGTACAGTAGAGTACAATAGAGTCCAGTAGAGTACAGTAGAGTACAGTAGAGTACAATAGAGTCCTGTAGAGTACAGTAGAGTACAGTAGAGTTGAGTAGAGTAGAGTACAGTAGAGTCCTGTAGAGTCCAGTAGAGTACACTAGAGTTGAGTACAGTAGAGTCCAGTAGAGTACAGTAGAGTCCTGTAGAGTACAGTAGAGTCCTGTAGAGTACAGTAGAGTACAGTAGAGTTGAGTACAGTAGAGTCCAGTAGAGTACAGTAGAGTCCTGTAGAGTACAGTAGAGTCCTGTAGAGTACAATAGAGTTCAGTAGAGCACAATAGAGTCCTGTAGAGTACAGTAGAGTACAGTAGAGTACAATAGAGTCCTGTAGAGTACAATAGAGTCCTGTAGAGTACAGTAGAGTACAATAGAGTCCTGCAGAGTACAATAGAGTCCTGTAGAGTACAGTAGAGTCCTGTAGAGCACAATAGAGTCCTGTAGAGTACAGTCGAGTAGAGTACAGTACAGTAGAGTACAGTACAGTACAGTACAGTAGAGTAGAGTACAGTACAGTAGAGTACAGTACAGTAGAGTACAGTAGAGTCCAGTAGAGTCCAGTAGAGTACAGTACAGTAGAGTAGAGTACAGTACAGTAGAGTACAGTAGAGTCCAGTAGAGTCCAGTAGAGTAGAGTACAGTACAGTAGAGTAGAGTCCAGTAGAGTCCAGTACAGTAGAGTAGAGTAGAGTACAGTAGAGTACAGTAGAGTCCAGTAGAGTACAGTACAGTAGAGTACAGTAGAGTCCAGTAGAGTACAGTAGAGTAGAGGTACAGTAGAGTCCAGTAGAGTACAGTACAGTAGAGTACAGTAGAGTACAGTACAGTACAGTAGAGTCCAGTAGAGTACAGTAGAGTAGAGTAGAGTACAGTAGAGTACAGTAGAGTCCAGTAGAGTCCAGTAGAGTAGAGTACAGTACAGTAGAGTAGAGTCCAGTAGAGTAGAGTACAGTCCAGTAGAGTAGAGTACAGTACAGTAGAGTACAGTAGAGTACAGTAGAGTACAGTAGAGTAGAGTCCAGTAGAGTCCAGTAGAGTACAGTAGAGTAGAGTAGAGTCCAGTAGAGTACAGTAGAGTACAGTAGAGTCCAGTAGAGTAGAGTAGAGTCCAGTAGAGTACAGTAGAGTACAGTAGAGTACAGTAGAGTCCAGTAGAGTACAGTACAGTAGAGTACAGTAGAGTAGAGTACAGTAGAGTACAGTAGAGTACAGTAGAGTAGAGTACAGTAGAGTCCAGTAGAGTACAGAAGAGTAGAGTAGAGTAGAGTACAGTACAGTACAGTAGAGTCCAGTAGAGTCCAGTAGAGTACAGTAGAGTCCAGTAGAGTAGAGTACAGTACAGTAGAGTAGAGTCCAGTAGAGTCCAGTAGAGTACAGTAGAGTCCAGTAGAGTACAGTAGAGTAGAGTACAGTAGAGTACAGTAGAGTACAGTAGAGTAGAGTACAGTAGAGTACAGTAGAGTCCAGTAGAGTCCAGTAGAGTAGAGTACAGTACAGTAGAGTAGAGTCCAGTAGAGTAGAGTACAGTCCAGTAGAGTAGAGTACAGTACAGTAGAGTACAGTAGAGTACAGTAGAGTACAGTAGAGTAGAGTCCAGTAGAGTCCAGTAGAGTACAGTAGAGTAGAGTAGAGTCCAGTAGAGTACAGTAGAGTACAGTAGAGTCCAGTAGAGTAGAGTAGAGTCCAGTAGAGTACAGTAGAGTACAGTAGAGTACAGTAGAGTCCAGTAGAGTACAGTACAGTAGAGTACAGTAGAGTAGAGTACAGTAGAGTACAGTAGAGTACAGTAGAGTAGAGTACAGTAGAGTCCAGTAGAGTACAGAAGAGTAGAGTAGAGTAGAGTACAGTACAGTACAGTAGAGTCCAGTAGAGTCCAGTAGAGTACAGTAGAGTCCAGTAGAGTAGAGTACAGTAGAGTAGAGTACAGTAGAGTACAGTAGAGTAGAGTACAGTAGAGTACAGTAGAGTACAGTAGAGTACAGTAGAGTACAGTAGAGTCCAGTAGAGTAGAGTAGAGTAGAGTACAGTAGAGTACAGTAGAGTAGAGTACAGTAGAGTACAGTAGAGTACAGTAGAGTAGAGTACAGTAGAGTCCAGTAGAGTACAGTAGAGTAGAGTACAGTAGAGTCCAGTAGAGTACAGAAGAGTAGAGTAGAGTAGAGTCCAGTAGAGTCCAGTAGAGTACAGTAGAGTCCAGTAGAGTACAGTAGAGTAGAGTACAGTAGAGTACAGTAGAGTACAGTAGAGTAGAGTACAGTAGAGTCCAGTAGAGTACAGAAGAGTAGAGTAGAGTCCAGTAGAGTCCAGTAGAGTACAGTAGAGTCCAGTAGAGTCCAGTAGAGTAGAGTACAGTAGAGTACAGTAGAGTCCAGTACAGTCCAGTAGAGTCCAGTAGAGTCCAGTAGAGTACAGTACAGTACAGTAGAGTCCAGTAGAGTAGAGTCCAGTAGAGTACAGTACAGTACAGTAGAGTCCAGTAGAGTCCAGTAGAGTCCAGTAGAGTACAGTAGAGTCCAGTAGAGTAGAGTACAGTAGAGTACAGTAGAGTCCAGTAGAGCACAGTAGACTACAGTAGAGTCCAGTAGAGTACAGTAGACTACAGTAGAGTACAGTACAGTACAGTAGAGTCCAGTAGAGTCCAGTAGAGTCCAGTAGAGTCCAGTAGAGTCCAGTAGAGTACAGTAGAGTCCAGTAGAGTAGAGTATAGTAGAGTACAGTAGAGTCCAGTAGAGCACAGTAGACTACAGTAGAGTCCAGTAGAGTACAGTAGACTACAGTAGAGTCCAGTAGAGTCCAGTAGAGTCCAGTAGAGTCCAGTACCTGCCACGTCAAACTCTATCTCCAGCGAGACCTTGCTGGTGATGCTGGAGTCTCTCAGTAGCTGATTGGTCTCTTCCAAGGTGCTGTCCTCTGTAGGGATCCCGTTTATAGACAGGATACGGTCACCTATCTGCAAAATCCCGCACCTGCAAAGTACACACACATGACATCTCAGTCTTACCATGATGTAACGAAAGCTAATGCACCACCCTTTGGTTGTGAGGTAAAAAATGAATCTGAATCTGAATGTGAATAATTAGTGTCCTCTGTACATGAATAGCTTGTGTCTGGATTAATTTACTTTACCAGCATTGGACATGGTAGGAAAAGACAGATTCCACATCAATTCTATCTACACTAACCAACACACACACACGCACACACACACACACACGCACGCACGCACACACGCACGCACGCACGCACGCACGCACGCACACACACACACGTGTGGTCAGAAAGTGTTTTATATCGCCCTCAATTAAACTACCACGGCTTGTAACGACCTATTGGCTACTTCCTGTGATAATTGCTTGCTACAGCTTCCTCCATAAATCCCCCGTCCATTACGCCGCCTTCATCTGGATGTCGGCGGGAGGATATTCAAGCCATTCCATGTAAGTGTTCTAGGTTTCAATCATCTCGTTGGGATGTGACTTGCATTTCACATCGACAGATTCATTTCCTGATTACATGTGTTTTTTTTATAGTTGCGTCTCTCGACACGTTTTGTCAGTTGATCGCTACAGGAGACCAACTGTGGAAACTTTTTAAGTTGTCTTTATTTTGAAGTCACTAACCAGGTTTCCATTCAACCTTTTTATGTGAGTAGATTATATGTCGGATATAAAATAAATTCACAACGGGCTCGATGGGAACAGAAGATTTGTTGGTAAACTTTCCAAATGTCAACGAAACAAAACATGATAAGGTGGGATCTTTTTTGTGTTGGTACAATTAATGATGTGTGAAATGGCGTTGGAAACAGCTTTATGCACAAATATTAATATACTGACCCTCCTATCGAAGTTAACTTGGAGTCACACAATGATATGGTATGTGGTCGTCCCACTACGACTCAGGAAACCGTGCTGTTTATTAGGTTACAGATTAAATAATGATATGTTGTGTGGTCCTCCCACTACGACCCAGGAAACCGTGCAGTTTATTAGGCTACAGATTAAATCATGATTTGTCGTGTGGCCGTCGTCGAACCAATCAGTATTACTCTAGTGACATGGCTCTATACGTGTGTCAGTTTCTGCCTAAACAAACTGAACAAAACAAGAGATGGGCAGCCAACCAATCAACTGGGGTTACTTTTTCATCTGCATTCTTTGATGAATAAAGAAAGAGAGTCAGATCTCAGAAGAAGCCATCAAGTGGATTAGAAATTAGCCTGTTATTAACTGCAGGTCTAGAATCAGATTAAGATAGGAGAGCTGTTATTAACTGCAGATCTAGAATCAGATTACGATAGAAGAGATGTTATTAACTGCAGGTCTAGAATCAGATTACGATAGAAGAGCTGTTATTAACTGCAGGTCTAGAATCAGATTAAGATAGAAGAGCTGTTATTAACTGCAGGTCTAGAATCAGATTAAGACAGAAGAGCTGTTATTAACTGCAGGTCTAGAATCAGATTAAGATAGAAGAGCTGTTATTAACTGCAGGTCCAGAATCAGATTAAGACAGGAGAGCTGTTATTAACTGCAGGTCTAGAATCAGATTAAGACAGAAGAGCTGTTATTAACTGCAGGTCCAGAATCAGATTAAGACAGGAGAGCTGTTATTAACTGCAGGTCTAGAATCAGATTAAGATAGAAGAGCTGTTATTAACTGGGCTGCAGGTCTAGAATCAGATTAAGATAGAAGAGCTGTTATTAACTGCAGGTCTAGAATCAGATTAAGATAGAAGAGATGTTATTAACTGCAGGTCTAGAATCAGATTAAGATAGGAGAGCTGTTATTAACTGGGCTGCAGGTCTAGAATCAGATTAAGTCATATCATCAGTATATAGTGGAGGAGATAAGGGAACAAGATAACCTACTCCCTCTGGCTCTAGAGCTACAGTAGTGGGTAATGTGTTATATCATCAGCATATAGTTGAGGTATTCGAGGTAATAAGGGAACAAGATAACCTACTCCCTCTGGCTGTAGAGCTACAGTAGTGGGTAATGTGTCATATCATCAGTATATAGTAGAGATAGTGGAGGTGATAAGGGAACAAGATAACCTACTCCCTCTGGCTGTAGAGCTACAGTAGTGGGTAATGTGTCATATCATCAGTATATAGTAGAGATAGTGGAGGAGATAAGGGAACAAGATAACCTACTCCCTCTGGCTGTAGAGCTACAGTAGTGGGTAATGTGTCATATCATCAGTATATAGTAGAGATAGTGGAGGTGATAAGGGAACAAGATAACCTACTCCCTCTGGCTGTAGAGCTACAGTAGTGGGTAATGTGTCATATCATCAGTATATAGTAGAGCTAGTGGAGGAGATAAGGGAACAAGATAACCTACTCCCTCTGGCTGTAGAGCTTCAGTAGTGGGTAATGTGTTATATTCACAGTATATAGTTGAGATAGTGGAGGTGATAAGGGAACAAGATAACCTACTCCCTCTGGCTCTAGAGCTACAGTAGTGGGTAATGTGTTATATCATCAGCATATAGTTGAGGTATTCGAGGTAATAAGGGAACAATATAACCTACTCCCCCTGGCTGTAGAGCTACAGTAGTGGGTCATGTGTCATATCATCAGTATATAGTAGAGATAGTGGAGGAGATAAGGGAACAAGATAACCTACTCCCTCTGGCTGTAGAGCTACAGTAGTGGGTAATGTGTCATGTCATCAGTATATAGAAGAGATAGTGGAGGAGATAAGGGAACAAGATAACCTACTCCCTCTGGCTGTAGAGCTACAGTAGTGGGTAATGTGTCATATCATCAGTATATAGTAGAGATAGTGGAGGTGATAAGGGAACAAGATAACCTACTCCCTCTGGCTCTAGAGCTACAGTAGTGGGTAATGTGTCATATCATCAGTATATAGTAGAGATAGTGGAGGAGATAAGGGAACAAGATAACCTACTCCCCCTGGCTGTAGAGCTACAGTAGTGGGTAATGTGTCATATCATCAGTATATAGTAGAGATAGTAGAGGTGATAAGGGAACAAGATAACCTACTCCCTCTGGCTGTAGAGCTACAGTAGTGGGTAATGTGTCATATCATCAGTATATAGTAGAGATAGTAGAGGTGATAAGGGAACAAGATAACCTACTCCCTCTGGCTGTAGAGCTACAGTAGTGGGTAATGTGTCATATCATCAGTATATAGTAGAGATAGTGGAGGTGATAAGGGAACAAGATAACCTACTACCTCTGGCTGTACAGCTACAGTAGTGGGTAATGTGTCATATCATCAGTATATAGTAGAGATAGTAGAGGTGATAAGGGGACAAGATAACCTACTCCCTCTGGCTGTAGAGCTACAGTAGTGGGTAATGTGTCATATCATCAGTATATAGTTGAGATAGTGGAGGTGATAAGGGAACAAGATAACCTACTCCCCCTGGCTGTAGAGCTACAGTAGTGGGTAATGTGTCATATCATCAGTATATAGTAGAGATAGTGGAGGTGATAAGGGAACAAGATAACCTACTCCCCCTGGCTGTAGAGCTACAGTAGTGGGTAATGTGTCATATCATCAGTATATAGTAGAGATAGTGGAGGAGATAAGGGAACAAGATAACCTACTCCCCCTGGCTGTAGAGCTACAGTAGTGGGTAATGTGTCATATCATCAGTATATAGTAGAGATAGTGGAGGAGATAAGGAAACAAGATGCTCCATCTAAAGTAAAACCTCTCTATATTCTACTGGTCCTATTACTTCACTGTCTCTCTGTAGGAAAGGTTTAAAGACAGGCTCTAGAAATGACATGTGATTGATTGATTGATTGATTGATTGATTGATTGATTGACAGATGTATCCTACCTCTCTGCAGGACTGTCTGGGTCCAAATAGCCGATGAGCGGGGGTGAGGACAGGGTCTCTGTGGCAAACACCCCCCCCTGTAGCTGGATGCCAAACCCCATGATAGAGTCACTGACCAGAATCACCTCAGTTGTCTCAGTGTGAACAACCTGACCTGCTAGACCCAGGGTACTGCTAGCCAGAGACACTGTGGAGAGAGAGAGAGAGAGAGACAGATAGGGAGAGAGAGAGAGAGAGAGAGAGAGAGAGAGAGAGAGAGAGAGAGAGAGAGAGAGAGAGAGAGAGAGACAGAGAGAGACAGAGAAATCAAATCAAATGGTATTTGTCACATACACATGGTTAGCAGATGTTAATGCGAGTGTAGCGAAATGCTTGTGCTTCCAGTTCTGACAGTGCAGTAATAACCAACGAGTAATCTAACCTAACAATTCCACAACTACTACCTTATACACACAAGTGTAAAGGGATAAAGAATATGTACATAAAGATATATGAATGAGTGGTGGTACAGAACGGCATAGGCAAGATGCAGTAGATGGTATAGAGTACGGTATGAGATGAGATGAGTAATGTAGGGTATGTAAACATAAAGTGGCATAGTTTAAAGTGGCTAGTGGTACATGTATTACATAAAGATGGCAAGATGCAGTAGATGATATAGAGTACAGTATATACATATACATATGAGATGAGTAATGTAGGGTATGTAAACATTATATAAAGTGGCATTGTTTAAAGTGGCTAGTGATACATTTTTGATCAATTCCCATTATTAAAGTGGCTGGAGTTGAGTCAGTATGTTGGCAGCAGCCACTCGATGTTAGTGGTGGCTGTTTAACAGTCTGATGGCCTTGAGATAGAAGCCGAGAGAGATAGAGATTAGATATACAGTAAGTCCTCTGTGGACAACCTAATATGAACTTGGCAGTAGACACGCTCAAACACACACACACACACACACACACACACACACACACACACACACACACACACACACACACACACACACACACACACACACACACACACACACACACACACACACACACACACACACACACACACACACACACACACACACACACACCATCCAGACTGACAGTGACTTTTCCCTTCCAATTAGACCAGGCATATGGAGTAGGAGTGGAGGTACACCAAGCAGAAAATTAGTCCTGCCATGATGAAGCTTGACATTCAGCACTGACACACACACACACACACACACACACACACACACACACACACACACACACACACACACACACACACACACACACACACACACACGTCGAAAGCGTTGCATTGACTAACACACATTACATCTCCATCAATCTCAGCGCTACAGCAAATAAGACTCCTCCCTGGATATACAAACACAATACCCTACGATCCAGCAGACCCGCTACAGCAAATAAGACTCCTCCCTGGATATACAAACACAATACCTTACGATCCAGCAGACCCGCTACAGCAAATAAGACTCCTCCCTGGATATACAAACACAATACCTTACGATCCAGCAGACCCGCTACAGCAAATAAGACTCCTCCCTGGATATACAAACACAATACCTTACGATCCACCAGACCCGCTACAGCAAATAAGACTCCTCCCTGGATATACAAACACAATACCTTACGATCCAGCAGACCCACGCTACATTCCCTCTCGCTCTGAAGGGTCAGACACGTCCGCACACAACCACAACGAGGAACTGTTGATATATACACTCTTAGAGAAAAGGGTTCTTCGGCTGTCCCCATAGAAACCTCTTTTGGTTCCAGGTAGAACTCTTTTGGGTTCAATAAAGAACCCACTTTGTAAAAGGTTCTACATGGAACTCAAAAGGGTTCTACCTGGAACCAAAAAGGGTTCTTCAAAGGGTTCTCCTATGGAGACAGCCGAAGAAGCCTTTTAGGTTGTAGATAACACCTGTTTACTAAGAGTGGATCTAATGTTAGTGAGGAGGGACATTAACACCTGTTTACTAAGAGTGGATCTAATGTTAGTGAGGAGGATGTAGATAACACCTGTTTACTAAGAGTGGATCTAATGTTAGTGAGGAGGGACATTAACACCTGTTTACTAAGAGTGGATCTAATGTTAGTGAGGAGGGACATTAACACCTGTTTACTAAGAGTGGATCTAATGTTAGTGAGGAGGGACATTAACACCTGTTTACTAAGAGTGGATCTAATGTTAGTGAGGAGGATGTAGATAACACCTGTTTACTAAGAGTGGATCTAATGTTAGTGAGGAGGATGTAGATAACACCTGTTTACTAAGAGTGGATCTAATGTTAGTGGAGGATGTAGATAACACCTGTTTACTAAGAGTAGATCTAATGTTAGTGGAGGATGTAGATAACACCTGTTTACTAAGAGTGGATCTAATGTTAGTGAGGAGGGACATTAACACCTGTTTACTAAGAGTGGATCTAATGTTAGTGGAGGAGGGACATTAACACCTGTTTACTAAGAGTGGATCTAATGTTAGTGAGGAGGGACATTAACACCTGTTTACTAAGAGTGGATCTAATGTTAGTGAGGAGGGACATTAACACCTGTTTACTAAGAGTGGATCTAATGTTAGTGGAGGAGGATGTAGATAACACCTGTTTACTAAGAGTGGATCTAATGTTAGTGGAGGAGGGACATTAACACCTGTTTACTAAGAGTGGATCAAATGTTAGTGAGGAGGGACATTAACACCTGTTTACTAAGAGTGGATCTAATGTTAGTGGAGGAGGATGTAGATAACACCTGTTTACTAAGAGTGGATCTAATGTTAGTGAGGAGGATGTAGATAACACCTGTTTACTAAGAGTGGATCTAATGTTAGTGAGGAGGGACATTAACACCTGTTTACTAAGAGTGGATCTAATGTTAGTGGGGAGGATGTAGATAACACCTGTTTACTAAGAGTGGATCTAATGTTAGTGGAGGAGGATGTAGATAACACCTGTTTACCAAGAGTGGATCTAATGTTAAGTGAGGAGGGACATTAACACCTGTTTACTAAGAGTGGATCTAATGTTAGTGAGGAGGGACATTAACACCTGTTTACTAAGAGTGGATCTAATGTTAGTGGAGGAGGTTGTAGATAACACCTGTTTACTAAGAGTGGATCTAATGTTAGTGAGGAGGGACATTAACACCTGTTTACTAAGAGTGGATCTAATGTTAGTGAGGAGGATGTAGATAACACCTGTTTACTAAGAGTGGATCTAATGTTAGTGAGGAGGGACATTAACACCTGTTTACTAAGAGTGGATCTAATGTTAGTGAGGAGGGACATTAACACCTGTTTACTAAGAGTGGATCTAATGTTAGTGAGGAGGGACATTAACACCTGTTTACTAAGAGTGGATCTAATGTTAGTGGAGGAGGGACATTAACACCTGTTTACTAAGAGTGGATCTAATGTTAGTGGAGGAGGGACATTAACACCTGTTTACTAAGAGTGGATCTAATGTTAGTGAGGAGGGACATTAACACCTGTTTACTAAGAGTGGATCTAATGTTAGTGGAGGAGGTTGTAGATAACACCTGTTTACTAAGAGTGGATCTAATGTTAGTGAGGAGGGACATTAACACCTGTTTACTAAGAGTGGATCTAATGTTAGTGAGGAGGATGTAGATAACACCTGTTTACTAAGAGTGGATCTAATGTTAGTGAGGAGGGACATTAACACCTGTTTACTAAGAGTGGATCTAATGTTAGTGAGGAGGGACATTAACACCTGTTTACTAAGAGTGGATCTAATGTTAGTGAGGAGGGACATTAACACCTGTTTACTAAGAGTGGATCTAATGTTAGTGGAGGAGGGACATTAACACCTGTTTACTAAGAGTGGATCTAATGTTAGTGGAGGAGGGACATTAACACCTGTTTACTAAGAGTGGATCTAATGTTAGTGAGGAGGATGTAGATAACACCTGTTTACTAAGAGTGGATCTAATGTTAGTGAGGAGGGACATTAACACCTGTTTACTAAGAGTGGATCTAATGTTAGTGGGGGAGGATGTAGATAACACCTGTTTACTAAGAGTGGATCTAATGTTAGTGAGGAGGGACATTAACACCTGTTTACTAAGAGTGGATCTAATGTTAGTGGAGGAGGGACATTAACACCTGTTTACTAAGAGTGGATCTAATGTTAGTGAGGAGGGACATTAACACCTGTTTACTAAGAGTGGATCTAATGTTAGTGAGGAGGGACATTAACACCTGTTTACTAAGAGTGGATCTAATGTTAGTGAGGAGGGACATTAACACCTGTTTACTAAGAGTGGATCTAATGTTAGTGAGGAGGGACATTAACACCTGTTTACTAAGAGTGGATCTAATGTTAGTGAGGAGGGACATTAACACCTGTTTACTAAGAGTGGATCTAATGTTAGTGAGGAGGGACATTAACACCTGTTTACTAAGAGTGGATCTAATGTTAGTGAGGAGGATGTAGATAACACCTGTTTACTAAGAGTGGATCTAATGTTAGTGGAGGAGGGACATTAACACCTGTTTACTAAGAGTGGATCTAATGTTAGTGGAGGAGGATGTAGATAACACCTGTTTACTAAGAGTGGATCTAATGTTAGTGAGGAGGGACATTAACACCTGTTTACTAAGAGTGGATCTAATGTTAGTGAGGAGGATGTAGATAACACCTGTTTACTAAGAGTGGATCTAATGTTAGTGAGGAGGGACATTAACACCTGTTTACTAAGAGTGGATCTAATGTTAGTGGAGGAGGATGTAGATAACACCTGTTTACTAAGAGTGGATCTAATGTTAGTGGAGGAGGATGCAGATAACACCTGTTTACTAAGAGTGGATCTAATGTTAGTGGAGGAGGATGTAGATAACACCTGTTTACTAAGAGTGGATCTAATGTTAGTGGAGGAGGATGTAGATAACACCTGTTTACTAAGAGTGGATCTAATGTTAGTGAGGAGGGACATTAACACCTGTTTACTAAGAGTGGATCTAATGTTAGTGAGGAGGGACATTAACACCTGTTTACTAAGAGTGGATCTAATGTTAGTGAGGAGGGACATTAACACCTGTTTACTAAGAGTGGATCTAATGTTAGTGGAGGAGGGACATTAACACCTGTTTACTAAGAGTGGATCTAATGTTAGTGAGGAGGGACATTACCCACTACAACTTGCTGATGCGTCTGATACTACATGGGTTTACTGAGTGGACTACAGATCAGATGAGAGAGGCCTTCTGTACGGACCAATAGGATTCAGACATGCTCAGTTATTGACCAATAGGACTCAGCCCCTCTCTAAACCGACCAATAGGACTCAACACCAGAATACATAAAGATTACGGCAAAGTGTTGAGGTGTCTGATCTCTAACACTACCTACAGAGAGATATCATGTCTTCTATCATGACCACACCAGACTACCTACAGGTCCTAATAGATATCATGTCTTCTATCATGACCACACCAGACTACCTACAGACCCTAATAGATATCATGTCTTCTACATGACCACACCAGACTACCTACAGACCCTAATAGATATCATGTCTTCTATCATGACCACACCAGACTACCTACAGACCCTAATAGATATCATGTCTTCTACATGACCACACCAGACTACCTACAGGTCCTAATAGATATCGTGGCTTCTATCATGACCACACCAGACTACCTACAGACCCTAATAGATATCATGTCTTCTATCATGACCACACCAGACTACCTACAGGCCCTAATAGATATCATGGCTTCTACATGACCACACCAGACTACCTACAGACCCTAATAGATATCATGTCTTCTATCATGACCACACCAGACTACCTACAGACCCTAATAGATATCATGGCTTCTATCATGACCACACCAGACTACCTACAGACCCTAATAGATATCATGGCTTCTATCATGACCACACCAGACTACCTACAGACCCTAATAGATATCATGGCTTCTAGCATGACCACACCAGACTACCTACAGACCCTAATAGATATCATGGCTTCTACATGATCACACCAGACTACCTACAGACCCTAATAGATATCATGTCATATATCATGACCACACCAGACTACCTACAGGCCCTAATAGATATCATGTCTTCTATCATGACCACACCAGACTACCTACAGGTCCTAATAGATATCATGTCTTCTACATGACCACACCAGACTACCTACAGACCCTAATAGATATCATGTCTTCTACATGGCCACACCAGACTACCTACAGGTCCTAATAG
The DNA here is from genome assembly GCF_029448725.1 of Salvelinus fontinalis. Classification (NCBI taxonomy): domain Eukaryota; kingdom Metazoa; phylum Chordata; class Actinopteri; order Salmoniformes; family Salmonidae; genus Salvelinus; species Salvelinus fontinalis. Next base: position 197,210 of record NW_026600421.1, on the reverse strand, counting down.
ATATCATGTCTTCTACATGGCCACACCAGACTACCTACAGGTCCTAATAGATATCATGACCACACCAGACTACCTACAGGTCCTAATAGATATCATGTCTTCTACATGACCACACCAGACTACCTACAGACCCTAATAGATATCATGTCTTCTATCATGACCACACCAGACTACCTACAGGTCCTAATAGATATCATGTCTTCTACATGACCACACCAGACTACCTACAGAGAGATATCATGACCACACCAGACTACCTACAGAGAGATATCATGACCACACCAGACTACCTACAGGTCCTAATAGATATCATGTCTTCTACATGACCACACCAGACTACCTACAGGTCCTAATAGATATCATGTCTTCTATCATGACCACACCAGACTACCTACAGGTCCTAATAGATATCATGGCTTCTACATGACCACACCAGACTACCTACAGGTCCTAATAGATATCATGTCTTCTATCATGACCACACCAGACTACCTACAGGTCCTAATAGATATCATGTCTTCTACATGACCACACCAGACTACCTACAGGTCCTAATAGATATCATGACCACACCAGACTACCTACAGGTCCTAATAGATATCATGTCTTCTACATGACCACACCAGACTACCTACAGGTCCTAATAGATATCATGACCACACCAGACTACCTACAGGCCCTAATAGGTATCATGTCTTCTACATGACCACACCAGACTACCTACAGAGAGATATCATGACCACACCAGACTACCTACAGGCCCTAATAGATATCATGTCTTCTACATGACCACACCAGACTACCTACAGACCCTAAAGATATCATGGCTTCTATCATGACCACACCAGACTACCTACAGGTCCTAATAGATATCATGGCTTCTATCATGACCACACCAGACTACCTACAGGTCCTAATAGATATCATGGCTTCTATCATGACCACACCAGACTACCTACAGGCCCTAATAGATATCATGTCTTCTACATGACCACACCAGACTACCTACAGGTCCTAATAGATATCATGGCTTCTATCATGACCACACCAGACTACCTACAGGTCCTAATAGATATCATGTCTTCTACATGACCACACCAGACTACCTACAGGTCCTAATAGATATCATGGCTTCTATCATGACCACACCAGACTACCTACAGGTCCTAATAGATATCATGTCTTCTACATGACCACACCAGACTACCTACAGGTCCTAATAGATATCATGTCTTCTATCATGACCACACCAGACTACCTACAGGTCCTAATAGATATCATGGCTTCTACATGACCACACCAGACTACCTACAGGTCCTAATAGATATCATGTCTTCTATCATGACCACACCAGACTACCTACAGGTCCTAATAGATATCATGTCTTCTACATGACCACACCAGACTACCTACAGGTCCTAATAGATATCATGACCACACCAGACTACCTACAGGTCCTAATAGATATCATGTCTTCTACATGACCACACCAGACTACCTACAGGTCCTAATAGATATCATGACCACACCAGACTACCTACAGGCCCTAATAGATATCATGTCTTCTACATGACCACACCAGACTACCTACAGAGAGATATCATGACCACACCAGACTACCTACAGGCCCTAATAGATATCATGTCTTCTACATGACCACACCAGACTACCTACAGGTCCTAATAGATATCATGGCTTCTATCATGACCACACCAGACTACCTACAGGTCCTAATAGATATCATGGCTTCTATCATGACCACACCAGACTACCTACAGGCCCTAATAGATATCATGTCTTCTACATGACCACACCAGACTACCTACAGGTCCTAATAGATATCATGTCTTCTACATGACCACACCAGACTACCTACAGGTCCTAATAGATATCATGGCTTCTATCATGACCACACCAGACTACCTACAGGTCCTAATAGATATCATGACCACACCAGACTACCTACAGACCCTAATAGATATCATGTCTTCTACATGACCACACCAGACTACCTACAGGTCCTAATAGATATCATGTCTTCTACATGACCACACCAGACTACCTACAGGTCCTAATAGATATCATGACCACACCAGACTACCTACAGACCCTAATAGATATCATGGCTTCTATCATGACCACACCAGACTACCTACAGGTCCTAATAGATATCATGGCTTCTATCATGACCACACCAGACTACCTACAGGCCCTAATAGATATCATGTCTTCTACATGACCACACCAGACTACCTACAGGTCCTAATAGATATCATGGCTTCTATCATGACCACACCAGACTACCTACAGGTCCTAATAGATATCATGTCTTCTACATGACCACACCAGACTACCTACAGGTCCTAATAGATATCATGTCTTCTACATGACCACACCAGACTACCTACAGGTCCTAATAGATATCATGTCTTCTACATGACCACACCAGACTACCTACAGACCCTAATAGATATCATGGCTTCTATCATGACCACACCAGACTACCTACAGGTCCTAATAGATATCATGACCACACCAGACTACCTACAGACCCTAATAGATATCATGTCTTCTACATGACCACACCAGACTACCTACAGGTCCTAATAGATATCATGTCTTCTACATGACCACACCAGACTACCTACAGGTCCTAATAGATATCATGACCACACCAGACTACCTACAGACCCTAATAGATATCATGGCTTCTATCATGACCACACCAGACTACCTACTGGTCCTAATAGATATCATGGCTTCTATCATGACCACACCAGACTACCTACAGACCCTAATAGATATCATGTCTTCTACATGACCACACCAGACTACCTACAGGCCCTAATAGATATCATGGCTTCAATCATGACCACACCAGACTACCTACAGGTCCTAATAGATATCATGGCTTCTATCATGACCACACCAGACTACCTACAGACCCTAATAGATATCATGTCTTATATCATGACCACACCAGACTACCTACAGACCCTAAGAGATATCATGTCTTCTATCATGACCACACCAGACTACCTAGAGAGATATCATGTCTTCTATCATGACCACACCAGACTACCTACAGACCCTAATAGATATCATGTCTTCTACATGGCCACACCAGACTACCTAGAGAGATATCATGTCTTCTATCATGACCACACCAGACTACCTAGAGAGATATCATGTCTTCTATCATGACCACACCAGACTACCTACAGACCCTAATAGATATCATGTCTTCTACATGGCCACACCAGACTACCTAGAGAGATATCATGTCTTCTATCATGACCACACCAGACTACCTACAGGCCCTAATAGATATCATGTCTTCTACATGGCCACACCAGACTACCTACAGGCCCTAATAGATATCATGTCTTCTACATGGCCACACCAGACTACCTAGAGAGATATCATGTCTTCTATCATGACCACACCAGACTACCTACAGGCCCTAATAGATATCATGTCTTCTATCATGACCACACCAGACTACCTACAGGCCCTAATAGATATCATGTCTTCTATCATGACCACACCAGACTACCTACAGACCCTAATAGATATCATGTCTTCTACATGGCCACACCAGACTACCTAGAGAGATATCATGTCTTCTATCATGACCACACCAGACTACCTACAGGTCCTAATAGACATCATGTCTTCTATCATGACCACACCAGACTACCTACAGGTCCTAATAGATATCATGGCTTCTATCATGACCACACCAGACTACCTACAGGTCCTAATAGACATCATGTCTTCTACATGACCACACCAGGCTACCTACAGGTCCTAATAGATATCATGACCACACCAGACTACCTACAGGTCCTAATAGATATCATGACCACACCAGACTACCTACAGGTCCTAATAGATATCATGGCTTCTACATGACCACACCAGACTACCTACAGGTCCTAATAGATATCATGACCACACCAGACTACCTACAGACCCTAATAGATATCATGTCTTCTATCATGACCACACCAGACTACCTACAGGTCCTAATAGATATCATGGCTTCTACATGACCACACCAGACTACCTACAGACCCTAATAGATATCATGACCACACCAGACTACCTACAGACCCTAATAGATATCATGTCTTCTACATGACCACACCAGACTACCTACAGGTCCTAATAGATATCATGACCACACCAGACTACCTACAGACCCTAATAGATATCATGTCTTCTATCATGACCACACCAGACTACCTACAGGTCCTAATAGATATCATGACCACACCAGACTACCTACAGGTCCTAATAGATATCATGTCTTCTACATGACCACACCAGACTACCTACAGACCCTAATAGATATCATGTCTTCTACATGACCACACCAGACTACCTACAGGTCCTAATAGATATCATGACCACACCAGACTACCTACACACCCTAATAGATATCATGTCTTCTATCATGACCACACCAGACTACCTACAGGTCCTAATAGATATCATGTCTTCTACATGACCACACCAGACTACCTACAGGCCCTAATAGATATCATGTCTTCTATCATGACCACACCAGACTACCTACAGGTCCTAATAGACATCATGTCTTCTAGCATGACCACACCAGACTACCTACAGGTCCTAATAGATATCATGTCTTCTATCATGACCACACCAGACTACCTACAGGTCCTAATAGATATCATGTCTTCTACATGACCACACCAGACTACCTACAGGTCCTAATAGATATCATGTCTTCTACATGACCACACCAGACTACCTACAGGTCCTAATAGATATCATGTCTTCTACATGACCACACCAGACTACCTACAGGCCCTAATAGATATCATGGCTTCTACATGACCACACCAGACTACCTACAGACCCTAATAGATATCATGTCTTCTAGCATGACCACACCAGATAAGATGTTATAAAGTTATTCATAAAATGTGTGGTGCGAGACCTGAATGCTGATTGGCTGACAACTGTGGTATATCAGACCGTATATCAGACCGTGTTGCGTCATAGTCCTTAGCCGAGGTATATTGGCCAGACACCACAAACCCCAGAGGTGCCGTATTGCTGAAATAACATCTTATCTTTGATTCATTTCAGCTCTGTGTCCCAAATGGCACCCTATTCCCTATATAGTGCACTACTTTAGACCAGAGCCCTATTCCCTATATAGTGCACTACTGTTGACCAGGGCCCATAGGCCTCTGTTATTGAGAGGTAATAAAGTGCCATCTAGGATGCAGCCAAGGTCATTGTAGGAATATTTGAATAACTTTGTGATTATTCAGATTAAACATAATTAGGGATCATTGATTAGGATTAATTAGCTTTTTTCATCATAACAATACTTGAGATAATTGAGGTGAAAATGAGCGGCTAATTATGATATAATTAAGTCATAACAGAGTGGACGGAGAAAAATATTTAGTTTTTCAGGTCGACACGTTTTATCAAACAGTCCGTGTACAGAGACTGTAAAACAGAGGACTTGGGCATTGACTAGGAGTGTAGACCCTGTTTACCAATCAGTTGGGATCAGAGTTAGATTGGATTAGAGATTAGAGAAACTTCACTATCCACTCAGGGGGAAATTAATTTGGTCATGTGCTTAACAAGACTGTCCTCTGTCCTACTCTCTCTCTACCTCTCTACCTCTCTCTCTCTCTCTTTCTCTCTCTCTCTCTCTCTCTACCTCTCTACCTCTCTCTCTCTCTCTTTCTCTCTCTCTCTCTCTCTCTCTCTCTTTCTCTCTCTCTCCCTCTCTCCTCTCTCTCCCTCTCTTTCTCTCTCTCTCTCTCTGTCGTTGTCTCTCTCTCTCCCCCCTTTAAATCCCCTCTCTTCTTTCCTCCTTGGTCTGGTGTCTACCAGGAGTGACCACACTACCACCAGTCTGCTGGTCTACCAGGAGTGACCATACTACCACCAGTCTGCTGGTCTATCAGGAGTGACCACACTACCACCAGTCTGCTGGTCTATCAGGAGTGACCATACTACCACCAGTCTGCTGGTCTACCAGGAGTGACCATACTACCACCAGTCTGCTGGTCTATCAGGAGTGACCACACTACCACCAGTCTGCTGGTCTATCAGGAGTGACCACACTACCACCAGTCTGCTGGTCTACCAGGAGTGACCACACTACCACCAGTCTGCTGGTCTACCAGGAGTGACCATACTACCACCAGTCTGCTGGTCTATCAGGAGTGACCACACTACCACCAGTCTGCTGGTCTATCAGGAGTGACCATACTACCACCAGTCTGCTGGTCTACCAGGAGTGACCACACTACCACCAGTCTGCTGGTCTATCAGGAGTGACCACACTACCACCAGTCTGCTGGTCTACCAGGAGTGACCACACTACCACCAGTCTGCTGGTCTATCAGGAGTGACCACACTACCACCAGTCTGCTGGTCTATCAGGAGTGACCATACTACCACCAGTCTGCTGGTCTACCAGGAGTGACCACACTACCACCAGTCTGCTGGTCTATCAGGAGTGACCATACTACCACCAGTCTGCTGGTCTATCAGGAGTGACCACACTACCACCAGTCTGCTGGTCTATCAGGAGTGACCACACTACCACCAGTCTGCTGGTCTATCAGGAGTGACCATACTACCACCAGTCTGCTGGTCTATCAGGAGTGACCATACTACCACCAGTCTGCTGGTCTACCAGGAGTGACCACACTACCACCAGTCTGCTGGTCTACCAGGAGTGACCACACTACCACCAGTCTGCTGGTCTACCAGGAGTGACCATACTACCACCAGTCTGCTGGTCTATCAGGAGTGACCACACTACCACCAGTCTGCTGGTCTATCAGGAGTGACCACACTACCACCAGTCTGCTGGTCTATCAGGAGTGACCATACTACCACCAGTCTGCTGGTCTACCAGGAGTGACCACACTACCACCAGTCTGCTGGTCTATCAGGAGTGACCACACTACCACCAGTCTGCTGGTCTACCAGGAGTGACCACACTACCACCAGTCTGCTGGTCTACCAGGAGTGACCATACTACCACCAGTCTGGTAATACGTTCTGCTGTAGGGAAGAATCCTATTTAATGTAAATATGAATATATACATTAAAGGACATGATTGGCTCTGAAGGTCCTTGGCATCCCGGTCCTTGGCGTCATGGCAACCCTACACGGTTAACCCGCCTTGACGACGAGGCTGAGTCGGCGTGAGCCCCGGGTTGACTTACAAACTTCAAAGAGTTTTTCAAATCCTTCCCTCCTCCCCTTTTTTGTCCATTTCCTAATCCTCCTCTTTTTTCCAGATGAAGGTTGTATTACTCCCCTGCTGCTCTGACGGAGAGGGATTATTTCTCCTCGTATCCGGGGGAGATAGCCCACCTACACGTCGTCGTGCTATAATGGCGTGGTTATTATGGTCTTGGATGACTCACGTGTACGGCCTTGTTAGAGAGCCAGACGGGAGGCTAGGTTCCAAATGGCACCCTAATCCCTACGTAGTGCACTACTTCTGACCATAGCCCTAGTCCCTACGTAGTGCACTACTTCTGACCATAGCCCTAATCCCTACGTAGTGCACTACTTCTGGCCAGAGCCCTAGTCAATCAATCAATCAATCAAGTTTATTTTATATAGCCCTTCGTACATCAGCTAATATCTCGAAGTGCTGTACAGAAACCCAGCCTAAAACCCCAAACAGCAAGCAATGCAGGTTTCGAAGCACGGTGGCTAGGAAAAACTCCCTAGAAAGGCCAAAACACATAGTCCCTACGTAGTGCACTACTTCTGACCAGAGCCTTACGTACGGGCCCTAATCCCTACGTAGTGCACTACTTCTGACCAGAGCCGTATGTGCCCTAGTCCCTACGTAGTGCACTACTGTATATAGTGAATATGGTGCGGTTAGGGACGTAGCCCACTGCTTTCCTCCTTTAGGGGGAGGCTGGGGGGAGTAAGAAGACACTTTCACAGGGATTCATATCCAGCCTAGCAGAGGACAACCTACTGCCTGTTCGCACACGCACGCACGCACGCACGCACGCACGCACGCACGCACGCACGCACGCACGCACGCACGCACGCACGCACGCACGCACGCACGCACACACACACACACACACACACACACACACACACACACACACACACACACACACACACACACACACACACACACACACACACACACACACACACACACACACACACACCGAGGACAACCCACTGGCTGCTGGCTGGATCACTCTGGATTCACACTGTTGTTGAATTATAGTGCATAACGCAGCATATAAACAACCCCTGCAAAATGCTAACTACTAAGGAACATGTAAAGAAGAAACGTGTTAGCCTGAGTGATTGGGAACAACAGTAGCGCTAGCAGACGTGCTAATGATTATAGCATCATCATGATACCTGTCGTGTGGATGGTATTGCTCAGTTAGTAACTGAAGGCTGATGTTATGTCGTGTTGTGTGGAGACAACAGCCAACAGCGACTGCTGCCTCCTCACCTAACCTCCCGTTTCCTCCCCTCTTCTTCTCCTCCCGTTTCCACCTTTCCTCCCCTCCTCCCGTTTCCTCCCCTCTTCTTCTCCTCCCGTTTCCTCCCCTCCTCCCGTTTCATCCCCTCTTCTTCTCCCATTTCCTCCCCTCTTCCCCTCCTCCCGTTTCATCCCCTCTTCTTCTCCTCCCGTTTCCACCTCTCCTCACCTCCTCCCGTTTCCTCCCCTCTTCTTCTCCCCCCGTTTCCTCCCCTCCCCCCGTTTCCTCCCCTCCTCCCGTTTCCTCACCTCCTCTCTCTGTCGTCCCCCACAGCAGAGGAAAGGTCGCCACATTTAAAACAATAAAGCTGTCTGCGGTGGTAAATTCTGCAGCTTCCGATGGGGCCATCCATCACCGAGAAGAGTATAACAGAATCTGTACGACCTGACTGGGGTGTATAACAGAATATATAAGACCTGCCTGGGGTATATAACAGAATATATAAGACCTGACTGGGGTGTATAACAGAATATATAAGACCTGCCTGGGGTATATAACAGAATATATAAGACCTGACTGGGGTGTATAACAGAATATATAAGACCTGACTGGGGTGAATAACAGAATATATAAGACCTGACTGGAGTGTATAACAGAATATATAAGACCTGACTGGAGTGTATAACAGAATATATAAGACCTGACTGGGGTGTATAGCAGAATATATAAGACCTGACTGGAGTGTATAACAGAATATATAAGACCTGACTGGGGTGTATAACAGAATATATAAGACCTGACTGGAGTGTATAACAGAATATATAAGACCTGACTGGGGTGTATAGCAGAATATATAAGACCTGACTGGAGTGTATAACAGAATATATAAGACCTGACTGGAGTGTATAACAGAATATACACAGAGCGAGAGAGAGAGAGAGAGGGAGAGAGAGAGAGAGAGAGAGAGAGAGAGAGAGAGGGACCGAGAGAGAGAGAGAGAGAGAGAGAGAGAGAGAGAGAGAGAGAGAGAGAGAGAGAGAGAGAGAGAGAGAGAGAGAGAGAGAGAGAGAGAGAGAGAGAGAGAGAGAGAGAGAGAGAGAGAGAGAGAGAGAGAGAGAGAGAGAGAGATCCCAGGTAAATAGGGAAGGAAGGAACATATCACTGAGTGTGCTTATGGGGAGAAGGCAGGGGGATAATGTAAAGATCTCCTTGACTCGAGGATAATGTAGTCATCGGGATAAAGTGTGTTTCTCCAGTTGTCCTCCTCAGTTGCTATCTCTCTGTGGCTGCGTGACATCGGCTGCCACTCTGACTGTCCCCGACTCTGTACCCTTTACCTCTAGTCTGTCACTGGCTGGCTGGCTGACTAGCTGATTGGCCGGCTGACCGACTGGTTGACTGACTAGCTGATTGGCCGGCTGACTGGCTGTTTGACTGACTGACTGACTAGCTGATTGGCCAGCTGACTGACTGGTTGACTGACTGACTGACTAGCTGATTGGCCAGCTGACTGACTGGTTGACTGACTGACTGGTTAGCTTATTGGCCGGCTGACCGACTGGTTGACTGACTGACTAGCTGATTGGCCAGCTGACTGACTGGTTGACTGACTGACTGGTTAGCTGATTGGCCGGCTGACATGGCTGGTTGACTGACTGACTAGCCGATTGGCCGTCTGACATGGCTGGTTGACTGACTGACCCCCTCTCTCTTTGAAAGGCTGCAGAGGACGATAGTGTGTGATGGGGGGAGTATAGGAAGTTAAACTGTCCATCTAGAATCTCTGTTTATTCCTGTGAGCCGGTGACAGTGATGGGACCCCTTTGGGACATGCCACAAAGCCCTCGTTCCCTGTCCTCCCCCGTCTCCCCGTCCACATCAGGAAGACTGTCACTCACAGCACTTTGAAACCAGTGACTCAGCAGTCTCTGTATCGCTATGGGACTGTGTGTGTGTGTGTGTGTGTGTGTGTGTGTGTGTGTGTGTGTGTGTGTGTGTGTGTGTGTGTGTGTGTGTGTGTGTGTGTGTGTGTGTGTGTGTGTGTGTGTGTGTGTGTGTGTGTGTGTGTGTGTGTGTTTATGTGTGTGTGTGTGTGTATATGTGCGTGTGTGTGTGTGTGTGTGTTTATGTGCGTGTGTGTGCGTATGTGTGTCTGAATTGGAGCCGGGGCGAAGGTCCAGGTTGCCATGACAACAAGAGACTGACGTCACCTTGCCGATGCGACGAGCAGCGAGCTGAGCTCAGGTCCCTGGAGAGGTCGTAGGTCGCAGAGCGGCGGGCAGCGAGACATGACAGAGCAGGTCACAGCCAGTGACTATGACTGTGTGGCTCACTGGTCTGTGAGGACCAACCAACCACTGTAGATAGAGAAGGACAACATGAGACTAGAGAAATACAACATGAGACTAGAGAAGGACAACATGAGACTAGAGAAGGACAACATGAGACTAGAGAAGGACAACATGAGACTAGAGAAGGACAACATGAGACTAGAGAAGGACAACATGAGACTAGAGAAGGACAACATGAGACTAGAGAAGGACAACATGAGACTAGAGAAGGACAGCATGAGACTAGAGAAGGACAACATGCGACTAGAGAAAGACAACATGAGACTAGAGAAGGACAACATGAGACTAGAGAAGGACAACATGAGCCTAGAGAAGGACAACATGAGACTAGAGAAAAACAGCATGCGACTAGAGAAGGACAACATGAGACTAGAGAAGGACAACATGCGACTAGAGAAGGACAACATGCGACTAGAGAAGGACAACATGAGACTAGAGAAGGACAACATGCGACTAGAGAAGGACAACATGCGACTAGAGAAGGACAACATGAGACTAGAGAAGGACAACATGCGACTAGAGAAGGACAACATGCGACTAGAGAAGGACAACATGAGACTAGAGAAGGACAACATGCGACTAGAGAAGGACAACATGAGACTAGAGAAGGACAACATGCGACTAGAGAAGGACAACATGCGACTAGAGAAGGACAACATGAGACTAGAGAAGGACAACATGCAACTAGAGAAGGACAACATGAGACTAGAGAAGGACAACATGAGACTAGAGAAGGACAACATGAGACTAGAGAAGGACAACATGAGACTAGAGAAGGACAACATGAGACTAGAGAAGGACAACATGAGACTAGAGAAGGACAACATGAGACTAGAGAAGGACAACATGAGACTAGAGAAGGACAACATGAGACTAGTGGTGGTATAATGGGTCAGGAAGGCTAGTGTTGATGGTAGAGTCAGATGCTGAATCCCAGCTGAGCAGTAAACAAACCACTGCTACAGTCTACAGTCTAGGTCTTATATATTCTGATGGTTCCTGTGACGTCAACGGGGAAGACCGCCGCTGTGACTGAGAGCAGCACGACAACACTACAGCTAGTCTCCTGCTGTCAGACACACACACATACACCACTACAGCTAGTCTCCTGCTGTCAGACACACACACACACCACTACACCACTACAACTAGTCTCCTGCTGTCAGACACACACACATACACCACTACACCACTACAACTAGTCTCCTGCTGTCAGACACACACACATACAACACTACAGCTAGTCTCCTGCTGTCAGACACACACACATACACCACTACAACACTACAGCTAGTCTTCTGCTGTCAGACACACACACACACACCACTACACCACTACAGCTAGTCTTCTGCTGTCAGACACACACACATACAACACTACAGCTAGTTTCCTGCTGTCAGACACACACACATACACCACTACACCACTACAACTAGTCTCCTGCTGTCAGACACACACACACAACTACACCACTACAACTAGTCTCCTGCTGTCAGACACACACACACACACCACTACACCACTACAGCTACTCTCCTGCTGTCAGACACACACACATACAACACTACAGCTAGTCTCCTGCTGTCAGACACACACACACATACACCACTACAACACTACAGCTAGTCTCCTGCTGTCAGACACACACACATACACCACTACACCACTACAGCTAGTCTCCTGCTGTCAGACACACACACATACGCCACTACACCACTACAGCTAGTCTCCTGCTGTCAGACACACACACATACACCACTACACCACTACAGCTAGTCTCCTGCTGTCAGACACACACACACCCCTACACCACTACAGCTAGTCTCCTGCTGTCAGACACACACACATACACCACTACACCACTACAGCTAGTCTCCTGCTGTCAGACACACACACACCACTACGGCGAGCGTGTCATCTCTACAAACTGATTGGAAGGAACTCTCTCATCGCCACGGGAACCCGCTGAAAACACAACTCAATCTCAACCTCAATCTCCACATCAACCACTGGCCCAGGAAACGCTGGTTGCTATAGCAACCGCAATCGCAATCACACCCCTATCACCAAAATAGGCTTGACATCAAAACACAGGAGGAGGTGTTATAGAACCAGGGGGAAGTGTTATAAAACCAGGGGGAGGTGTTATAACCTCAGGGGGAGGGGTTATAAACCCAGGGGGAGGTGTTATAAACCCAGGGGGAGGTGCTATAAACCCAGGGGGAGGTGTTATAAACCCAGGGGGAGGGGTTATAACCTCAGGGGGAGGGGTTATAACCTCAGGGGGAGGGGTTATAAACCCAGGGGGAGGTGTTATAAACCCAGGGGGAGGTGTTATAAACCCAGGGGGAGGTGTTATAGAACCAGGGGGAGGTGTTATAAACCCAGGGGGAGTTGTTATAAACCCAGGGGGAGGTGTTATAAACCCAGGGGGAGGGGTTATAATCCCAGGGGGAGGTGTTATAAACCCAGGGGGAGGTGTTATAATCCCAGGGGGAGGGGTTATAAACCCAGGGGGAGGTGCTATAAACCCAGGGGGAGGGGTTATAAACCCAGGGGGAGGTGTTATAAACCCAGGGGGAGGGGTTATAATCCCAGGGGGAGGTGCTATAAACCCAGGGGGAGGTGTTATAAACCCAGGGGGGGGGTGTTATAATCCCAGGGGGAGGGGTGTTATAAACCCAGGGGGAGGGGTTATAAACCCAGGGGGAGGTGTTATAATCCCGGGGGGGGGGGTGTTATAAACCCAGGGGAGGGGTTATAAACCAGGGGGAGGTGTTATAAACCCAGGGGGAGGTATTATAAACCCAGCGGGAGGTGTTATAAACCCAGGGGGAGGTGTTATAATCCCAGGGGGGGGGGGTGTTATAAAACCCAGGGGGAGGGGTTATAAACCCAGGGGGAGGTGTTATAATCCCAGGGGGGGGGGCGTGTTATAAACCCAGGGGGAGGTGTTATAATCCCAGGGGGGGGGGGGGGGGTGTTATAAAACCCAGGGGGAGGTGTTATAAACCCAGGGGGAGGTGTTATAAACCCAGGGGGAGGTGTTATAATCCCAGGGGGAGGGGTGTTATAAACCCAGGGGGAGAGGTTATAAACCCAGGGGGAGGTGTTATAATCCCAGGGGGAGGTGTTATAAACCCAGGGGGAGGTGTTATAAACCCAGGGGGAGGTGTTATAAACCCAGGGGAGGTGTTATAAACCCAGGGGGAGGTGTTATAAACCCAGGGGGAGGTGTTATAAACCCAGGGGGAGGTGTTATAAACCCAGGGGGAGGTGTTATAAACCCAGGGGGAGGTGTTATAAACCCAGGGGGAGGTGTTATAAACCCAGGGGGAGGTGTTATAAACCCAGGGGGAGGTGTTATAAACCCAGGGGGAGGTGTTATAAACCCAGGGGGAGAGGTTATAAACCCAGGGGGAGGTGTTATAAACCCAGGGGGAGGGGTTATAAACTCAGTGTGTGTGTGTGTGTGTGTGTGTGTGTGTGTGTGTGTGTGTGTGTGTGTGTGTGTGTGTGTGTGTGTGTGTGTGTGTGTGTGTGTGTGTGTGTGTGTGTGTTTATGTGTGTGTGTGTGTGTATATGTGCGTGTGTGTGTGTGTGTGTGTTTATGTGCGTGTGTGTGCGTATGTGTGTCTGAATTGGAGCCGGGGCGAAGGTCCAGGTTGCCATGACAACAAGAGACTGACGTCACCTTGCCGATGCGACGAGCAGCGAGCTGAGCTCAGGTCCCTGGAGAGGTCGTAGGTCGCAGAGCGGCGGGCAGCGAGACATGACAGAGCAGGTCACAGCCAGTGACTATGACTGTGTGGCTCACTTGTCTGTGAGGACCAACCAATGTATATAGAGAAGGACAACATGAGACTAGAGAAGGACAACATGAGACTAGAGAAGGACAACATGAGACTAGAGAAGGACAACATGAGACTAGAGAAGGACAACATGAGACTAGAGAAGGACAACATGAGACTAGAGAAGGACAACATGCGACTAGAGAAGGACAACATGAGACTAGAGAAGGACAACATGAGACTAGAGAAGGACAACATGAGACTAGTGGTGGTATAATGGGTCAGGAAGGCTAGTGTTGATGGTAGAGTCAGATGCTGAATCCCAGCTGAGCAGTAAACAAACCACTGCTACAGTCTACAGTCTAGGTCTTATATATTCTGATGGTTCCTGTGACGTCAACGGGGAAGACCGCCGCTGTGACTGAGAGCAGCACGACAACACTACAGCTAGTCTCCTGCTGTCAGACATACACCACTACACCACTACAGCTAGTCTCCTGCTGTCAGACACACACACATACACCACTACAGCTAGTCTCCTGCTGTCAGACACACACACATACACCACTACAACACTACAACTAGTCTCCTGCTGTCAGACACACACACATACAACACTACAGCTAGTCTCCTGCTGTCAGACACACACACATACACCACTACAACACTACAACTAGTCTCCTGCTGTCAGACACACACACATACACCACTACACCACTACAGCTAGTCTCCTGCTGTCAGACACACACACATACACCACTACAACACTACAACTAGTCTCCTGCTGTCAGACACACACACATACAACACTACAGCTAGTCTCCTGCTGTCAGACATACACACATACACCACTACAACACTACAACTAGTCTCCTGCTGTCAGACACACACACATACACCACTACACCACTACAGTCAGTCTCCTGCTGTCAGACACACACACATACAACACTACAGCTAGTCTCCTGCTGTCAGACACACACACACCACTACACCACTACAGCCAGTCTCCTGCTGTCAGACACACACACACACACCACTACACCACTACAGCTAGTCTCCTGCTGTCAGACACACACACACCACTACACCACTACAACTAGTCTCCTGCTGTCAGACACACACACATACACCACTACAACACTACAACTAGTCTCCTGCTGTCAGACACACACACATACACCACTACACCACTACAGCTAGTCTCCTGCTGTCAGACACACACACACAGACCACTACAACACTACAGCTAGTCTCCTGCTGTCAGACACACACACATACACCACTACAACACTACAGCTAGTCTCCTGCTGTCAGACACACACACATACACCACTACAGCTAGTCTCCTGCTGTCAGACACACACACATACACCACTACACCACTACAGCTAGTCTCCTGCTGTCAGACACACACACATACACCACTACACCACTACAGCTAGTCTCCTGCTGTCAGACACACACACACCACTACACCACTACAACTAGTCTCCTGCTGTCAGACACACACACATACACCACTACACCACTACAGCTAGTCTCCTGCTGTCAGACACACACACATACAACACTACAGCTAGTCTCCTGCTGTCAGACACACACACATACACCACTACACCACTACAGCTAGTCTCCTGCTGTCAGACACACACACATACACCACTACACCACTACAGCTAGTCTCCTGCTGTCAGACACACACACACCACTACGGCGAGCGTGTCATCTCTACAAACTGATTGGAAGGAACTCTCTCATCGCCACGGGAACCCGCTGAAAACACAACTCAATCTCAACCTCAATCTCCACATCAACCACTGGCCCAGGAAACGCTGGTTGCTATAGCAACCGCAATCGCAATCACACCCCTATCACCAAAATAGGCTTGACATCAAAACACAGGAGGAGGTGTTATAGAACCAGGGGGAAGTGTTATAAAACCAGGGGGAGGTGTTATAACCTCAGGGGGAGGGGTTATAAACCCAGGGGGAGGTGTTATAAACCCAGGGGGAGGTGCTATAAACCCAGGGGGAGGTGTTATAAACCCAGGGGGAGGGGTTATAACCTCAGGGGGAGGGGTTATAACCTCAGGGGGAGGGGTTATAAACCCAGGGGGAGGTGTTATAAACCCAGGGGGAGGTGTTATAAACCCAGGGGGAGGTGTTATAGAACCAGGGGGAGGTGTTATAAACCCAGGGGGAGTTGTTATAAACCCAGGGGGAGGTGTTATAAACCCAGGGGGAGGGGTTATAATCCCAGGGGGAGGTGTTATAAACCCAGGGGGAGGTGTTATAATCCCAGGGGGAGGGGTTATAAACCCAGGGGGAGGTGCTATAAACCCAGGGGGAGGGGTTATAAACCCAGGGGGAGGTGTTATAAACCCAGGGGGAGGGGTTATAATCCCAGGGGGAGGTGCTATAAACCCAGGGGGAGGTGTTATAAACCCAGGGGGGGGTGTTATAATCCCAGGGGAGGGGTGTTATAAACCCAGGGGGAGGGGTTATAAACCCAGGGGGAGGTGTTATAATCCCGGGGGGGGGGGTGTTATAAACCCAGGGGAGGGGTTATAAACCAGGGGGAGGTGTTATAAACCCAGGGGGAGGTATTATAAACCCAGCGGGAGGTGTTATAAACCCAGGGGGAGGTGTTATAATCCCAGGGGGGGGGGGGGGTGTTATAAAACCCAGGGGGAGGGGTTATAAACCCAGGGGGAGGTGTTATAATCCCAGGGGGGGGGGCGTGTTATAAACCCAGGGGGAGGTGTTATAATCCCAGGGGGGGGGGGGGGGGGGGGGGGTGTTATAAAACCCAGGGGGAGGTGTTATAAACCCAGGGGGAGGTGTTATAAACCCAGGGGGAGGTGTTATAAACCCAGGGGGAGGTGTTATAATCCCAGGGGGAGGGGTGTTATAAACCCAGGGGGAGGGGTTATAAACCCAGGGGGAGGTGTTATAATCCCAGGGGGAGGTGTTATAAACCCAGGGGGAGGTTTTATAAACCCAGGGGGAGGTGTTATAAACCCAGGGGAGGTGTTATAAACCCAGGGGGAGGTGTTATAAACCCAGGGGGAGGTGTTATAAACCCAGGGGGAGGTGTTATAAACCCAGGGGGAGGTGTTATAAACCCAGGGGGAGGTGTTATAAACCCAGGGGGAGGTGTTATAAACCCAGGGGAGGTGTTATAAACCCAGGGGGAGGTGTTATAAACCCAGGGGGAGGTGTTATAAACCCAGGGGGAGGTGTTATAAACCCAGGGGGAGAGGTTATAAACCCAGGGGGAGGTGTTATAAACCCAGGGGGAGGGGTTATAAACTCAGTGTGTGTGTGTGTGTGTGTGTGTGTGTGTGTGTGTGTGTGTGTGTGTGTGTGTGTGTGTGTGTGTGTGTGTGTGTGTGTGTGTGTGTGTGTGTGTGTGTGTGTGTGTACCAGATGAAGGTAGAGCTGGTGTGTGTGTGTGTGTGTGTGTGTGTGTGTGTGTGTGTGTGTGTGTGTGTGTGTGTGTGTGTGTGTGTGTGTGTGTGTGTGTGTGTGTGTGTGTGTGTGTGTGTGTGTGTGTGTGTGTACCAGATGAAGGTAGAGCTGGTGTGTGTGTGTTGCTAGTCTAGTGAACAATGTGACATTTCTTCACAGAATCTAATTACTGGTCAGCCAGAGGTGTAATTTCCCCCCTCGCTCCGTCGCCACGAGAGAGTGTATGTGAGTGTAGGAATGCTAAACGGTTAGCAGTTAGCTAGCTCTCTGTATGAACCTCCTCACCTCCCACTGTGGCACAAAATGGATGCTGAGACATTACATTACTGCCTCTCTGTGGACACACAGCAGGGAGGATGGACAGGGGAAGATAGAAGCGAAGAGAGAGAGAGAGAAACAGAGAGAGATGGAGAGAGAGAGAGATGGAGAGAGAGAGAGACAGAGAGAGAGAGAGAGAGACAGAGAGAGAGAGAGAGAGAGAGACAGAGAGAGAGAGAGAGAGAGAGACATAACTGTGTGGGCATCTAGGAAGTATAATTATGGGTTAGTGACGCAGCAGGAATCACACACAGGGGATCCATAACCAGCGTGCTGTTCTCCGTTTACCTCAGCTACTTCTGATAAATACAAAAGACCCAGAAAAGTCCATGATAATGAAACTGTAATAGATGACGAGGAGGAAACTGCTATTCTCTCCACAGGAGAATAGAGGTATTGAAACACTCTTGGAACACACAGAAAGCAATAACACAAAAACACTCCACATTCCACACCAAACGAGAGGTACTCAGAGAACCATTGTGAACGATCGGTGGTGCCTGTACAGTTGAATTTGGTTGACCCAGTTAATAACACATTATAACTCTAGCACGGTCCTTCATCCAGACCAGCTGTCTGTTCAGTCATTTCATGGTCCTTCATCCAGACCAGCTGTCTGCTCAGTTATTTCATGGTCCTTCATCAAGACCAGGTGTCTGTTCAGTTATTTCATGGTCCTTCATCCAGGCCAGCTGTCTGCTCAGTTATTTCATGGTCCTTCATCCAGACCAGGTGTCTGCTCAGTTATTTCATGGTCCTTCATCCAGACCAGGTGTCTGCTCAGTTATTTCATGGTCCTTCATCCAGACCAGGTGTCTGTTCAGTTATTTCATGGTCCTTCATCCAGACCAGCTGTCTGTTCAGTTATTTCAGGGTCCTTCATCCAGACCAGCTGTCTGTTCAGTTATTTCATGGTCCTTCATCCAGACCAGCTGTCTGTTCAGTTATTTTATGGTTTTTCCAGACAGATTGTTGACTATACTGTATATTGTTTGCTATATTCACCATAAATGAATATCCTTCCTATTTGGCCCTGTCCGGGGGTATCTTCGGATGGGGCCACAGTGTCTCCTGACCGCTCCTGTCTCAGCCTCCAGTATTTATGCTGCAGTAGTTTATGTGTCGGGGGGCTAGGGTCAGTTGGTTATACCTGGAGTACTTCTCCTGTCTTATCCAGTGTCCTGTGTGAATTTAAGTATGCTCTCTAATTCTCTCGTTCTCTCTTTCTTTCTCTCTCTCTGAGAACCTGAGCCCTAGGACCATACGTCAGGACTACCGGGCATGATGTCTCCTTGCTGTCCCCAGTCCGCCTGGCCTTGCTGCTATTCCAGTTTCAACTGTTCTGCCTGCGGTTACGGAACCCCTACCTGTCCCAGAACTGCTGTTTTCAACTCTTAATGATCGGCTATGAAAAGCCAACTGAGATTTATTCCTGATTATTATTTGACCATGCTTGTCATTTATGAACATTTTGAAAATCTTGGCTCTCTCTCATTTTCTCCTTCTCTCTTTCTTTCTCTCGGAGGACCTGAGCCCTAGGACCATACGTCGGGACTACCGGGCGTGGTGACTCCTTGCTGTCCCCAGTCCGCCTGGCCTTGCTGCTATTCCAGTTTCAACTGTTCTGCCTGCGGTTATGGAACCGCCACCTGTCCCAGACCTGTTGTTTTTCAACTCTTAATGATCGGCTATGAAAAGCCAACTGAAAACTATTCATGATTATTATTTGACCATGCTTGTCACTTATGAACATTTTTGAACATCTTGGCATAGTTCTGTTATAATCTCCACCCGGCACAGCCAGAAGAGGACTGGCCACCCCTCATAGCCTGGTTCCTCTCAAGGTTTCTTCCTAGGTTTTGGCCTTTCTAGGGAGTTTTTCCGAGCCACCGTGCTTCTACACCTGCATTACTAGCTGTTTGGGGTTTTAGGCTGGGTTTCTGTACAGCACTTTGAGATATTAGCTGATGTACGAAGGGCTATATAAAATAAACTTGATTGATTGATTGATAAATCACTTTACATTTGAAAATAACCCAAAAATAAATCACAGAGGAAAGTCTATATTATTACATCATTCACAAAGTGTCAGCAGATATTTCCATGTTAAACTATGAGTTACACTTCTTCGGGATAGGGGGCGGTATTTCACGTCCGGATGAAAAGCGTGCCCAAAGTAAACAGTCTGTTTCTCAGGCCCAGAAACTAGGATATTCATATAATTAGTAGATTTGGATAGAAAACACTCTGGCGTACCTAAAACTGATAAATATATTTTCTGTAAGTATAACAGAACTGATTTGGCAGGCAAAACCCTGAGCACAATCCATCCAGGGGAAAAACATTTTGAGCTCATTGTGTTTTCCACTAATTTCATTGGAAATCCTGATTTATATGGGCCCTGGTTGCAGTTCCTATGGCTTCCACTAGATGTCAACAGTCTTTAGAAATTGGTTGATGTTTTTCTTTTGAGAAATGAAGAAGTACGGCTGTAAATTGTTCGTGTCACTGTGAAGGGCTGAAGTCTTTTATTGCAAGTACACAGGAGCGCGCTCCGTGGTATTTTTCTTGGGTACTGAAAACAGATTATCCCGTCTTAAATTGTATTGATTATTTACGTTTTAGGATACCTGAGGAAGGAGTAGGAACGTTGTTTGAAATGTTTGGACCAAGTCTACAAGTAACTTATTAGATACTTTGTAGGCATGTTGGGCGAGTTGAAACCGGTGTATTTCTGAATCAAACGCGCCAAATAAATGGACATTTTGGGGATATAAAGAAGGACATTATCGAACAAAAGGACCATTTGTGATGTTTCTGGGACATATTGGAGTGCCAACAGAAGAAGATCTTCAAAGGTAAGGCATTTATTATATCGTTATTTCTGACTTTTGTGTCGCACCTCCCTGGTTGAAAATGATTTGTTATGCATTTGTGTGCTGGATGCTGTCCTCAGATAATCGCATGGTTTGCTTTCGCCGTAAAGCCTTTTTGAAATCTGACACCTTAGCTGGATTAACAACAAGTTAAGCTTTATTTTGATGTATTGCACTTGTGATTTCATGAAAGTTTCATATTTATAGTAATTTAATTTGAATTTGGCGCTCTGCAATTTCACCGGATGTTGGCCAGGTGGGCCGTTACCGTCCCACTGATCTGCAAGAAGTTTTAAGGGAACGTACGTGAGCTCTTGAAGTCCTTCTTCTTGAGTTTCCTCCTGGTCATGGTTCCTCTGGGGCTGGTGGGGTACATGTTCCTGGGCAGGGTGCTCATGTTGAGAGAGCTCAGACTGTACGCACTCATTGAGGTAGGAGAGAAGGATGAGCCTAGAGCTGTGGGAGGAGAAGAGAGAGGGATTAGAAAAGAGAAGGATAGATACGAGAGAGGGGTGGAGAAGAGAGAGGGAAAGATACGAGAGAGGGGTGGAGAAGAGAGAGGGATAGATACGAGAGAGGGGTGGAGAAGAGAGAGGGATAGATACGAGAGAGGGGTGGAGAAGAGAGAGGGATGGAGAAGAGAGAGGGATGGAGAAGAGAGAGGGAGAGGGAGAGAGAAGAGAGAGGGATAGATACGAGAGAGGGGTGGAGAAGAGAGAGGGATGGAGAAGAGAGAGGGATAGATATGAGAGAGGGTTGGAGAAGAGAAGGGGATGGAGAAGAGAGAGGGATAGATAAGAGAGAGGGGTGGAGAAGAGAGAGGGATGGAGAAGAGAGAGGGATGGAGAAAAGAGAGGGATGGAGAAGAGAGAGGGATGGAGTAGAGAGAGGGATGGAGAAGAGAGAGGGATGGAGAAGAGAGAGGGATGGAGAAGAGAGATGGATAGAGAAGAGAGAAGGATAGATAAGAGAGATGGATGGAGAAGAGAGAGGGAGAGAGAAGAGAGAGGGAAAGATAAGAGAGGGATAGAGAAGAGAGATGGATGGATAAGAGAGATGGATGGATAAGAGAGAGGGATGGAGAAGAGAGAGGGATATATAAGAGAGAGGGACGGAGAAGAGAGAGGGATGGAGAAGAGAGAGGGATGGAGAAGAGAGAGGGATGGAGAAGAGAGAGAGATGGAGAAGAGAGAGGGATGAGAAGAGAGGGATGGAGAAGAGAGAGAGATGGAGAAGAGAGAGGGATGAGAAGAGAGGGATGGAGTAGAGAGAGGGATGGAGAAGAGAGAGGGATGGAGAAGAGAGAGGGATAGATACGAGAGAGGGGTGGAGAAGAGAGAGGGATGGAGAAGAGAGAGTGATAGATACGAGAGAGGGGTGGAGAAGAGAGAGGGAGAGAGAAGAGAGAGGGATGGAGAAGAGAGATGGATAGATAAGAGAGAGGGATGGATAAGAGAGATGGATGAGAAGAGAGAGGGATGGAGAAGAGAGAGGGGTGGAGAAGAGAGAGGGATGGAGAAGAGAGAGGGATGTAGAAGAGAGAGGGGTGGAGAAGAGAGAGGGATAGATAAGAGAGAGGGATATATAAGAGAGAGGGGTAGATAAGAGAGATGGATGAGAAGAGAGAGGGATGGAGAAGAGAGAGGGATGTAGAAGAGAGAGGGATAGATAAGAGAGAGGGATAGATAAGAGAGAGGGATAGATAAGAGAGAGGGATGGAGAAGAGAGAGGGATGGAGAAGAGAGAGGGATGTAGAAGAGAGAGGGATATATAAGAGAGAGGGATAGATAAGAGAGAGGGATGGAGAAGAGAGAGGGATGGAGAAGAGAGAGGGATGGAGAAGAGAGAGGGATGTAGAAGAGAGAGGGATAGATAAGAGAGAGGGGTAGATAAGAGAGATGGATGAGAAGAGAGAGGGATGGAGAAGAGAGAGGGATGGAGAAGAGAGAGGGATGTAGAAGAGAGAGGGATAGATAAGAGAGAGGGATATATAAGAGAGAGGGATGGAGAAGAGAGAGGGATGTAGAAGAGAGAGGGGTGGAGAAGAGAGAGGGATAGATAAGAGAGAGGGATATATAAGAGAGAGGGGTAGAGAAGAGAGATGGATGAGAAGAGAGAGGGATGAAGAAGAGAGAGGGATGGAGAAGAGAGAGGGATGTAGAAGAGAGAGGGGTGGAGAAGAGAGAGGGATATATAAGAGAGAGGGGTAGATAAGAGAGAGGGGTAGATAAGAGAGAGGGGTAGATAAGAGAGAGGGATGGAGAATAGAGAGGGATGTAGAAGAGAGAGGGATGGAGAAGAGAGAGGGGTGGAGAAGAGAGAGGGATAGATAAGAGAGAGGGATGGAGAAGAGAGAGGGATGGAGAAGAGAGAGGGGTGGAGAAGAGAGAGGGATGGAGAAGAGAGAGGGATGTAGAAGAGAGAGGGATGGAGTAGAGAGAGGGGTGGAGAAGAGAGAGGGATGGAGTAGAGAGAGGGATGGAGTAGAGAGAGGGGTGGAGAAGAGAGAGGGATGGAGAAGAGAGAGGGATGAGAAGAGAGAGGGATAGAG
Organism: Salvelinus fontinalis; assembly: GCF_029448725.1. Classification (NCBI taxonomy): domain Eukaryota; kingdom Metazoa; phylum Chordata; class Actinopteri; order Salmoniformes; family Salmonidae; genus Salvelinus; species Salvelinus fontinalis. Next base: position 173,360 of record NW_026600421.1, on the reverse strand, counting down.
AAGAGAGAAGGATGGAGAAGAGAGATGGATAGAGAAGAGAGAAGGATAGATAGGAGAGATGGATGGAGAAGAGAGAGGGAGAGAGAAGAGAGAGGGATAGATAAGAGAGAGGGATGGAGAAGAGAGAGGGATAGATACGAGAGAGGGGTGGAGAAGAGAGAGGGATAGATAAGAGAGAGGGATGGAGAAAAGAGAGGGATGGAGAAGAGAGAGGGATGGAGTAGAGAGAGGGATGGAGAAGAGAGAGGGATTGAGAAGAGAGAGGGATGGAGTAGAGAGAGGGATGGAGAAGAGAGAGGGATGGAGAAAAGAGAGGGATGGAGAAGAGAGAGGGATGGAGTAGAGAGAGGGATGGAGAAGAGAGAGGGATGGAGAAGAGAGAGGGATGAGAAGAGAGAGGGATGGAGTAGAGAGAGGGATGGAGAAGAGAGAGGGATGGAGAAAAGAGAGGGATGGAGAAGAGAGAGGGATGGAGTAGAGAGAGGGATGGAGAAGAGAGAGGGATGGAGAAGAGAGAGGGATGGAGAAGAGAGATGGATAGAGAAGAGAGAAGGATAGATAAGAGAGATGGATGGAGAAGAGAGAGGGAGAGAGAAGAGAGAGGGAAAGATAAGAGAGGGATAGAGAAGAGAGATGGATGGATAAGAGAGATGGATGGATAAGAGAGAGGGATGAAGAGAGAGGGATATATAAGAGAGAGGGACGGAGAAGAGAGAGGGATGGAGAAGAGAGAGGGATGGAGAAGAGAGAGGGATGGAGAAGAGAGAGATGGAGAAGAGAGAGGGATGAGAAGAGAGGGATGGAGAAGAGAGAGAGATGGAGAAGAGAGAGGGATGAGAAGAGAGGGATGGAGTAGAGAGAGGGATGTAGAAGAGAGAGGGATGGAGAAGAGAGAGGGATAGATACGAGAGAGGGGTGGAGAAGAGAGAGGGATGGAGAAGAGAGAGTGATAGATACGAGAGAGGGGTGGAGAAGAGAGAGGGAGAGAGAAGAGAGAGGGATGGAGAAGAGAGATGGATAGATAAGAGAGAGGGATGGATAAGAGAGATGGATGAGAAGAGAGAGGGATGGAGAAGAGAGAGGGGTGGAGAAGAGAGAGGGATAGATAAGCGACAGGGATGGAGAAGAGAGAGGGGTGGAGAAGAGAGATGGATGAGAAGAGAGAGGGATATATACGAGAGAGGGATGGAGAAGAGAGAGGGATATATACGAGAGAGGGATGGAGAAGAGAGAGGGATATATACGAGAGAGGGATGGAGAAGAGAGAGGGATATATAAGAGAGAGGGATATATAAGAGAGAGGGATGGAGAAGAGAGAGGGATGGAGAAGAGAGAGGGATAGATAAGAGAGAGGGGTGGAGAAGAGAGAGGGATGGAGAAGAGAGAGGGATGTAGAAGAGAGAGGGGTGGAGAAGAGAGAGGGGTAGATAAGAGAGAGGGACAGATAAGAGAGAGGGACGGAGAAGAGAGATGGATGGAGAAGAGAGGGGGATAGATAAGAGAGAGGGGTATATACGAGAGAGAGGTGGAGAAGAGAGAGGGATGGAGAATAGAGAAGGATGTAGAAGAGAGAGGGATTGAGAAGAGAGAGGGAAAGATAAGAGAGAGGGGTGGAGAAGAGAGAGGGATAGATAAGCGAGAGGGATGGAGAAGAGAGAGGGATGGAGAAGAGAGAGTGATAGATAAGAGAGAGGGATGGAGAAGAGAGAGTGATAGATAAGAGAGAGGGATGGAGAAGAGAGAGGGATGGAGAAGAGAGAGGGATGTAGAAGAGAGAGGGGTGGAGAAGAGAGAGGGATAGATAAGAGAGAGGGATGGAGAAGAGAGAGGGATAGATAAGAGAGAGGGATGGAGAAGAGAGAGGGATGAGAAGAGAGAGGGATGGAGTAGAGAGAGGGATGGAGAAGAGAGAGGGATGGAGAAGAGAGAGGGATGGAGAAGAGAGAGGGGTGGAGAAGAGAGAGGGATAGAGAAGAGAGAAGGATGGAGAAGAGAGAGGGATGGAGAAGAGAGAGGGGTGGAGAAGAGAGAGGGATAGATAAGCGAGAGGGATGGAGAAGAGAGAGGGATATATAAGAGAGAGGGATGGAGAAGAGAGAGGGATAGATAAGAGAGAGGGATGGAGAAGAGAGAGGGATGAGAAGAGAGAGGGATGGAGTAGAGAGAGGGATGGAGAAAAGAGAGGGATGGAGAAGAGAGAGGGATGGAGAAGAGAGAGGGGTGGAGAAGAGAGAGGGATAGAGAAGAGAGAAGGATGGAGAAGAGAGAGGGATGGAGAAGAGAGAGGGATGGAGAAGAGAGAGGGATGGATAAGAGAGAGGGATATATACGAGAGAGGGATGGAGAAGAGAGAGGGATGGAGAAGAGAGAGGGGTGGAGAAGAGAGAGGGATAGAGAAGAGAGAAGGATAGATAAGAGAGAGGGATATATACGAGAGAGGGATGGAGAAGAGAAACAAGTGAATAACATGAAGAGATGGGCATCATTGGAGAGCAAAAGGTAAACTAACCACAACTAACATACTGTCGCCTCCAATACAGAAACCTCATCACCTAACATACTGTAACCCCCAATACAGAAACCTCATCACCCTAACATACTGTAACCCCCAATACAGAAACCTCATCACCTAACATACTGTAACCCCCAATACAGAAACCTCATCACCCTAACATACTGTAACCCCCAATACAGAAACCTCATCAACTAACATACTGTAACCCCCAATACAGAAACCTCATCACCCTAACATACTGTAACCCCCAATACAGAAACCTCATCACCCTAACATACTGTAACCCCCAATACAGAAACCTCATCACCCTAACATACTGTAACCCCCAATACAGAAACCTCATCAACTAACATACTGTAACCCCCAATACAGAAACCTCATCAACTAACATACTGTAACCCCCAATACAGAAACCTCATCACCCTAACATACTGTAACCCCCAATACAGAAACCTCATCACCCTAACATACTGTAACCCCCAATACAGAAACCTCATCACCCTAACATACTGTAACCCCCAATACAGAAACCTCATCACCCTAACATACTGTAACCCCCAATACAGAAACCTCATCAACTAACATACTGTAACCCCCAATACAGAAACCTCATCAACTAACATACTGTAACCCCCAATACAGAAACCTCATCACCCTAACATACTGTAACCCCCAATACAGAAACCTCATCACCCTAACATACTGTAACCCCCAATACAGAAACCTCATCACCCTAACATACTGTAACCCCCAATACAGAAACCTCATCACCCTAACATACTGTAACCCCCAATACAGAAACCTCATCAACTAACATACTGTAACCCCCAATACAGAAACCTCATCAACTAACATACTGTAACCCCCAATACAGAAACCTCATCAACTAACATACTGTAACCCCCAATACAGAAACCTCATCAACTAACATACTGTAACCCCCAATACAGAAACCTCATCAACTAACATACTGTAACCCCCAATACAGAAACCTCATCAACTAACATACTGTAACCCCCAATACAGAAACCTCATCAACTAACATACTGTAACCCCCAATACAGAAACCTCATCAACTAACATACTGGAACCCTCAATACAGAAACCTCATCAACTAACATACTGTAACCCCCAATACAGAAACCTCATCAACTAACATACTGTAACCCCCAATACAGAAACCTCATCAACTAACATACTGTAACCCCCAATACAGAAACCTCATCAACTAACATACTGTAACCCCCAATACAGAAACCTCATCACCCTAACATACTGTAACCCCCAATACAGAAACCTCATCAACTAACATACTGTAACCCCCAATACAGAAACCTCATCAACTAACATACTGTAACCCCCAATACAGAAACCTCATCACCTAACATACTGTAACCCCCAATACAGAAACCTCATCAACTAACATACTGTAACCCCCAATACAGAAACCTCATCAACTAACATACTGTAACCCCCAATACAGAAACCTCATCAAATAACATACTGTAACCCCCAATACAGAAACCTCATCAACTAACATACTGTAACCCCCAATACAGAAACCTCATCAACTAACATACTGGAACCCCCAATACAGAAACCTCATCAAATAACATACTGTAACCCCCAATACAGAAACCTCATCAACTAACATACTGTAACCCCCAATACAGAAACCTCATCAACTAACATACTGTAACCCCCAATACAGAAACCTCATCAACTAACATACTGTAACCCCCAATACAGAAACCTCATCAACTAACATACTGTAACCCCAATACAGAAACCTCATCACCCTAACATACTGTAACCCCCAATACAGAAACCTCATCAACTAACATACTGTAACCCCCAATACAGAAACCTCATCAACTAACATACTGTAACCCCCAATACAGAAACCTCATCAACTAACATACTGTAACCCCCAATACAGAAACCTCATCAACTAACATACTGGAACCCCCAATACAGAAACCTCATCAAATAACATACTGTAACCCCCAATACAGAAACCTCATCAACTAACATACTGTAACCCCCAATACAGAAACCTCATCAACTAACATACTGTAACCCCCAATACAGAAACCTCATCAACTAACATACTGTAACCCCCAATACAGAAACCTCATCACCTAACATACTGTTTCCCCAATACAGAAACCTCATCAACTAACATACTGTAACCCCCAATACAGAAACCTCATCAACTAACATACTGTAACCCCCAATACAGAAACCTCATCAACTAACATACTGTAACCCCCAATACAGAAACCTCATCAACTAACATACTGTCGCCTCCAATACAGAAACCTCATCAACTAACATACTGTAACCCCCAATACAGAAACCTCATCAACTAACATACTGTAACCCCCAATACAGAAACCTCATCACCCTAACATACTGTAACCCCCAATACAGAAACCTCATCAACTAACATACTGTAACCCCCAATACAGAAACCTCATCAACTAACATACTGTAACCCCCAATACAGAAACCTCATCAACTAACATACTGTAACCCCCAATACAGAAACCTCATCAACTAACATACTGTAACCCCCAATACAGAAACCTCATCAACTAACATACTGTAACCCCCAATACAGAAACCTCATCAACTAACATACTGGAACCCCCAATACAGAAACCTCATCAACTAACATACTGTAACCCCCAATACAGAAACCTCATCAACTAACCAACTGTGTGTGTGAGAGAGCAACAATACCCCGGTCATCTCTTAGACTAACTACTCTAAGCCTGAGACAAAGCCTGTGTATCCTTCAGCACCCGTTAATGAGACCATCACAGACAACCAGTCTCTAAGCCCTGTGTGCGTGTGTGTGTGTATGTATGTATGTATGTATGTATGTATGTGTGTGTGTGTGTGTGTGTGTGTGTGTGTGTGTGTGTGTGTGTGTGTGTGTGTGTGTGTGTGTGTGTGTGTGTGTGTGTGTGTCTAAGTCCTGTAATCCATCTGTTAATTAAGAAATAACATCAAGACTAAGGCTAATAAATTCCAACTAATTGTCTCAGGCTGACAGGAGAGGAGACAGGGGATAGGGGACAGGAGACAGGAGACAGGAGAGGAGACAGGAGACAGGGGACAGGAGACAGGAGAGGAGACATGGGACAGGAGACAGGGGAAAGGGGACACGGGACAGGGGACAGGGGCCAGGGGACAGGAGACAGGAGAAAGGGGACAGGAGAGGAGACAGGAGACAGGGTTTCAGAGTGGTTCCTTCTCAAGGTGATGAGTAGCCATTCCTATTACAGAATAATAACCTACTCTATTACAGTATAATAACCTACTCTATTACAGTATAATAACCTACTCTATTACAGTACAATAACCTACTCTATTACAGTATAATAACCTACTCTATTACAGTATAATACCCTACTCTATTACAGTATAATAACCTACTATATTACAGTATAATAACCTATTACAGTATAATAACCTACTCTATTACAGTATAATACCCTACTCTATTACAGTACAATAACCTACTCTATTACAGTACAATAACCTACTCTATTACAGTATAATAACCTACTCTATTACAGTATAATACCCTACTCTATTACAGTATAATAATCTATTACAGTATAATAACCTACTCTATTACAGTATAATAACCTACTCTATTACAGTATAATAACCTACTCTATTACAGTATAATAACCTACTCTATTACAGTATAATAACCTACTCTATTACAGTATAATAACCTACTCTATTACAGTATAATAACCTACTCTATTACAGTATAATAATCTATTACAGTATAATAACCTACTCTATTACAGTATAATAACCTACTCTATTACAGTATAATAATCTATTACAGTATAATAACCTACTCTATTACAGTATAATAACCTACTCTATTACAGTATAATAACCTACTCTATTACAGTATAATAATCTATTACAGTATAATAACCTACTCTATTACAGTATAATAACCTACTCTATTACAGTATAATACCTGCTCTATTACAGTATAATAACCTACTCTATTACAGTATAATAACCTACTCTATTACAGTATAATACCCTACTCTATTACAGTATAATAATCTATTACAGTATAATAACCTACTCTATTACAGTATAATAACCTACTCTATTACAGTATAATAATCTATTACAGTATAATAACCTACTCTATTACAGTATAATAACCTACTCTATTACAGTATAATACCTGCTCTATTACAGTATAATAACCTACTCTATTACAGTATAATAACCTACTCTATTACAGTATAATAATCTATTACAGTATAATAACCTACTCTATTACAGTATAATAACCTACTCTATTACAGTATAATAACCTACTCTATTACAGTATAATAACCTACTCTATTACAGTATAATAATCTATTACAGTATAATAACCTACTCTATTACAGTATAATAACCTACTCTATTACAGTATAATAATCTATTACAGTATAATAACCTACTCTATTACAGTATAATAACCTACTCTATTACAGTATAATAACCTACTCTATTACAGTATAATAACCTGCTCTATTACAGTATAATAATCTATTACAGTATAATAACCTACTCTATTACAGTATAATAACCTACTCTATTACAGTATAATAACCTACTCTATTACAGTATAATAACCTACTCTATTACAGTATAATAACCTACTCTATTACAGTATAATAACCTACTCTATTACAGTATAATAACCTACTCTATTACAGTACAATAACCTGCTCTATTACAGTATAATAATCTATTACAGTATAATACCCTACTCTATTACAGTATAATAACCTACTCTATTACAGTATAATAATCTATTACAGTATAATACCCTACTCTATTACAGTATAATAACCTACTCTATTACAGTATAATAACCTACTCTATTACAGTATAATACCCTACTCTATTACAGTATAATAACCTACTCTATTACAGTATAATAACCTACTCTATTACAGTATAATACCCTACTCTATTACAGTATAATAACCTACTCTATTACAGTATAATAACCTACTCTATTACAGTATAATAATCTATTACAGTATAATACCCTACTCTATTACAGTATAATAACCTACTCTATTACAGTATAATAATCTATTACAGTATAATACCCTACTCTATTACAGTATAATAACCTACTCTATTACAGTATAATAATCTATTACAGTATAATAACCTACTCTATTACAGTATAATACCCTACTCTATTACAGTATAATACCCTACTCTATTACAGTATAATACCCTACTCTATTACAGTATAATAATCTATTACAGTATAATACCCTACTCTATTACAGTATAATAACCTACTCTATTACAGTATAATAACCTGCTCTATTACAGTATAATAATCTACTCTATTACAGTATAATAACCTACTCTATTACAGTACAATAACCTACTCTATTACAGTATAATAACCTACTCTATTACAGTATAATAACCTACTCTATTACAGTATAATAATCTATTACAGTATAATAACCTACTCTATTACAGTATAATAACCTACTCTATTACAGTATAATAACCTACTCTATTACAGTATAATAACCTGCTCTATTACAGTATAATAACCTACTATATTACAGTATAATAACCTACTCTATTACAGTATAATAACCTGCTCTATTACAGTATAATAACCTACTCTATTACAGTATAATAACCTACTCTATTACAGTATAATAACCTGCTCTATTACAGTATAATAACCTACTCTATTACAGTATAATAACCTACTCTATTACAGTATAATAATCTATTACAGTATAATAACCTACTCTATTACAGTATAATAACCTACTCTATTACAGTATAATAACCTGCTCTATTACAGTATAATAATCTATTACAGTATAATAACCTACTCTATTACAGTATAATAACCTGCTCTATTACAGTATAATAACCTACTCTATTAAAGTATAATAACCTACTCTATTACAGTATAATAATCTATTACAGTATAATACCCTACTCTATTACAGTATAATAACCTACTCTATTACAGTATAATAATCTATTACAGTATAATAACCTACTCTATTACAGTATAATAACCTACTCTATTACAGTATAATACCCTGCTCTATTACAGTATAATAACCTACTCTATTACAGTATAATAACCTACTCTATTACAGTATAATAATCTATTACAGTATAATACCCTACTCTATTACAGTATAATAACCTACTCTATTACAGTATAATAATCTATTACAGTATAATAACCTACTCTAGTACAGTATAATAATCTATTACAGTATAATACCCTACTATATTACAGTATAATAACCTACTCTATTACAGTATAATAACCTACTCTATTACAGTATAATAACCTGCTCTATTACAGTATAATAACCTACTCTATTACAGTATAATAACCTACTCTATTACAGTATAATAACCTGCTCTATTACAGTATAATAACCTGCTCTATTACAGTATAATAACCTACTCTATTACAGTATAATAACCTATTACAGTATAATAACCTACTCTATCACAGTATAATAACCTACTCTATTACAGTATAATAACCTGCTCTATTACAGTATAATAATCTATTACAGTATAATAACCTACTCTAGTACAGTATAATAACCTACTCTATTACAGTATAATAATCTATTACAGTATAATAATCTATTACAGTATAATAATCTATTACAGTATAATACCCTACTCTATTACAGTATAATAACCTACTCTATTACAGTATAATAATCTATTACAGTATAATAACCTATTACAGTATAATAACCTACTCTATTACAGTATAATAATCTATTACAGTATAATAATCTATTACAGTATAATAACCTACTCTATTACAGTATAATAACCTATTACAGTATAATAATCTATTACAGTATAATAATCTATTACAGTATAATAATCTATTACAGTATAATAACCTACTCTATTACAGTATAATAACCTATTACAGTATAATAATCTATTACAGTATAATAACCTACTCTATTACAGTATAATAACCTACTCTATTACAGTATAATACCCTACTCTATTACAGTATAATAACCTACTCTATTACAGTATAATACCCTACTCTATTACAGTATAATAACCTACTCTATTACAGTATAATAATCTATTACAGTATAATAACCTACTCTATTACAGTATAATACCCTACTCTATTACAGTATAATAATCTATTACAGTATAATAACCTACTCTATTACATTATAATAATCTATTACAGTATAATAACCTACTCTATTACAGTATAATACCCTACTCTATTACAGTACAATAACCTACTCTATTACAGTATAATAACCTACTCTATTACAGTATAATACCCTACTCTATTACAGTATAATACCCTACTCTATTACAGTATAATAACCTACTCTATTACAGTATAATAACCTACTATATTACAGTATAATAACCTATTACAGTATAATAACCTACTCTATTACAGTATAATAACCTACTATATTACAGTACAATAACCTACTCTATTACAGTACAATAACCTACTCTATTACAGTATAATAACCTGCTCTATTACAGTATAATAATCTATTACAGTATAATAACCTACTCTATTACAGTATAATAACCTACTCTATTACAGTATAATAACCTACTCTATTACAGTATAATAACCTACTCTATTACAGTATAATACCCTACTCTATTACAGTATAATACCCTACTCTATTACAGTATAATACCCTACTCTATTACAGTATAATAACCTACTCTATTACAGTATAATACCCTACTCTATTACAGTATAATAACCTACTCTATTACAGTATAATAACCTACTCTATTACAGTATAATAACCTACTCTATTACAGTATAATAATCTATTACAGTATAATACCCTACTCTATTACAGTATAATAACCTACTATATTACAGTATAATAATCTATTACAGTATAATAACTTCTTGGAACTATAGGGGGTGCTGTTCCGCATTAGCATATTTGTGTCTCCAAATTAAACTGCCTCGTGCTAAATTCTTGATCGTACAATATGCATATTATTGTTATTATTGGATAGAAAACACCTTCTAGTTTCTATAGAAGTTGAAATTTTGTCTCTGAGTGGTACAGAACAATTTCTACAGCACTTTTCATGACAGGGTTCAGATTTCAGAAATTTTTACCTCTGATCTGGGGTCTGTTTTTAAGGCGACAGTGAATGCTATGAAGAAACCGACACTGCCTACGTCTTCCTCTGGGTGTCTGTACGTCATCACGTTTTCAATGGAATCGATGGGACATTCACAGCCATTATAAAAGACCAAAATGTATAGAGACCGCCCTTTCTCGTCGTGCGCCTGAAGCGTGAAGGACATCGGACCTGCCTCGTTCCAAATCGTTTTCTAACCAGCAATATTTCTCCGGTCATGTTTTTACTCGTTATAGGTGTTAAAAACATCATAATGTAGTTAATTTGAACCGTTTTATAGCAATTTATATCCGTTTAGTGCGATTTTGAGGAATTTATTTGTTGTGCACTCTGAAACTTTGGACACGTTTTGGGGTGTCGGTCGTTGGTGGTGGACATTTCGAAGGACAGAGGACATCTATCGACCAAAAGACGTTTATAACATAGAAAGGATACATTGCCCAAGAATCTGATGGAAGAACAGCTCAAAGTAAGCAATATTTAATATGATAAATCGTGTTTCTGTCGAAATATTTTAAACGCATATTTCGCCATTTTGTTTGGTATAGCTTCACTTGGCGAACCCTGTATTGAAAAGTAAGGATAATTTTAAAAATGTAAATAAGCGGTTGCATTAAGAACTAATTTGTCTTTCGATTCCTGTAAACCCTGTATTTTTTAGTCAAGTATATGATTAGCTTTCAATTAAACTAGATCACTCTGATAGATGACGTCAGACATATTGAGGCTTGATTTCCTAGTATTTTTATTGTGTAACCACGGTTTTGTATGGCTAAATATGCACCTTTTCGAACAAACTGTATATGTATATTGTAAAATGATGTTACAGGAGTGTCATCGGAAGAATTCTGAGAAGGTTAGTGAAAAAATTAATATATTTTGGCGATGTTGACTTTTATCGCTCACTTTGGCTAGAATCAATGCTGGGCTGCTATGTGCTATGTGCTATGCTAATATAACGATTTATTGTGTTTTCGCTGTAAGACACTTAGAAAATCTGAAATATTGTCTGTATTCACAGGATCTGTGTCTTTCGATTAGTGTATGCTGTGTATTTTTACGAAATGTTTGATGATTAGTAGTTAGGTAAACACGTTGCTCATTGTAATTATTCTAGTCCATTTGTGACGGTGGGTGCAATTGTAAACTATGTCAGCTACCTGAAATATGCACATTTTTCTAACAAAACCTATCCCATACCATAAATATGTTATCAGACTGTCATCTGATGAGTTTTTTTCTTGGTTAGGGGCTATAAATATCTTAGTTTAGCCGAATTGGTGATAGCTACTGGTGTTGGTGGACAAATAAAAGATGGTGGATTATGCTAATGTGTTTTTAGCTAATAGATTTACATCTTTACATATTGTGTCTTCCCTGTAAAACATTTAAAAAATCTGAAATGGTGGCTTTATTCACAAGATCTGTATCTTTCATCTGGTGTCTTGGACTTGTGATTTAATGATATTTAGATGCTACTATCTACTTGTGAAGCTATGCTAGCTATGCTAAACAGTGTGTGGGGGGTGGGGGGTGCTCCCGGATCCGGGTTTCTGAGGCAGTAGAGGATAACCTACTCTATTACAGTATAATACCCTACTCTATTACAGTATAATAATCTATTACAGTATAATAACCTACTCTATTACAGTATAATACCCTACTCTATTACAGTATAATAACCTACTCTATTACAGTATAATAACCTACTCTATTACAGTATAATACCCTACTCTATTACAGTATAATAACCTACTCTATTACAGTATAATACCCTACTCTATTACAGTATAATAACCTACTCTATTACAGTATAATAACCTACTCTATTACAGTATAATAACCTGCTCTATTACAGTATAATAACCTACTCTATTACAGTATAATAACCTACTCTATTACAGTATAATAATCTATTACAGTATAATAATCTATTACAGTATAATACCCTACTCTATTACAGTATAATAACCTACTCTATTACAGTATAATAATCTATTACAGTATAATAACCTACTCTATTACAGTATAATACCCTACTCTATTACAGTATAATAACCTGCTCTATTACAGTATAATAACCTGCTCTATTACAGTATAATAACCTACTCTATTACAGTATAATACCCTACTCTATTACAGTATAATAACCTGCTCTATTACAGTATAATAACCTACTCTATTACAGTATAATAACCTACTCTATTACAGTATAATAACCTGCTCTATTACAGTATAATAATCTATTACAGTATAATAACCTGCTCTATTACAGTATAATAATCTATTACAGTATAATACCCTACTCTATTACAGTATAATAACCTACTCTATTACAGTATAATAACCTATTCTATTACAGTATAATAACCTACTCTATCACAGTATAATAACCTACTCTATAGTGCTCTGACATATTGATGACATTTGACTACAATTAAAATATAATTCTAATTCAAGTATACTGGCCGTGTAACTCTGACATGTATGGAATAAAACCCACATGTTTTCAATATCAACTCAAACAGGCTCTGTAAAACATTTGGACCCACAAATGAACTCTGACCTCCCGTCGATGGCAGAACAAATGAACTCTGACCTCCCATCAATGGCAGAACAAATTAACTCTGACCTCCCATCGATGGCAGAACAAATTAACTCTGACCTCCCTTCGATGGCAGAACAAATTAAGTCTAGAGTGAAAAAAAAAGCCAGAAACGAAAAAGGAGAAAAACACCAAATGATTTGAAAGCCATTGATGGGTTTGTGGTGTATTATGGGTAATTGACATCAATCAGGAGAATGGAGCTGTCGTGACTACCTCCTCTATTCACTCTCTTCCCCCACAGGGTTCTGGTCAAAAGTACTGTTAAGAGCATAGTGTAGGATGCAGGAGGATGCAGCCTGTCAAGCTCTGAGTGGAGTCTAGAAGACATCTCTCCCTCGCTCCACCTCTCTGCTGACTTGTCCTTGAGATGCAGTAGGATGCAGCCTGTCAAGCTCTGAGTGGAGTCTAGAAGACATCTCTCCCTCGCTCCACCTCTCTGCTGACTTGTCCTTGAAATGCAGTAGACTAGGAGACATCTCTCTCTCGCTCCACCTCTCTGCTGACTTGTCCTTGAGATGCAGTAGACTAGGAGACATCTCTCTCTCGCTCCACCTCTCTGCTGACTTGTCCTTGAGATGCAGTAGACTAGGAGACATCTCTCTCTCGCTCCACCTCTCTGCTGACTTGTCCTTGAGATGTAGTAGACTAGAAGACATCTCTCTCTCGCTCCACCTCTCTGCTGACTTGTCCTTGAAATGCAGTAGACTAGGAGACATCTCTCTCTCGCTCCACCTCTCTGCTGACTTGTCCTTGAGATGCAGTAGACTAGGAGACATCTCTCTCTCGCTCCACCTCTCTGCTGACTTGTCCTTGAGATGCAGTAGGGCGCATCCTGTCAAGCTCTGAGTGGGGTCTAGAAGACATCTCTCTCTCGCTCCACCTCTCTGCTGACTTGTCCTTGAGATGCAGGAGACTAGGAGACATCTCTCTCTCACTCCACCTCTCTGCTGACTTGTCCTTGAGATGCAGTAGGACGCATCCTGTCAAGCTCTGAGTGGAGTCTAGAAGACATCTCTCCCTCGCTCCACCTCTCTGCTGAGTTGTCCTTGAGATGCAGTAGACTAGGAGATGACAGGCTGGATCAATAGCACCAGGAACAAGTGGCATAATCATGGAGGATGCAGCATTGGCCTGGCTGGTTAAAGGCCTCAATTATTTATGAATAGAGAACAGTTTACTTTAAATATAATGTTGATCTGTCCAGTTATCCTTATATATATATATATATTTATATATAAATATATATATATATATATATATATATAGAGAGAGAGAGAGAGAGAGAGAGAGGGTCCTAGGGCTCTGTTCACAAACACAAACACACCCCACAAAGCCCCAGGACAACAGCACAATTAGACCCAACCAAATCACGAGAAAACAAAAAGATAATTACTTGACACATTGGAAAGAATTAACAAAAAAACAGAGCAAACTAGAATGCTATTTAGCCCTAAACAGAGAGTACACAGTGGCAGAATACCTGACCCCTGTGACTGACCCAAACTTAAGGAAAGCTTTGACTATGTACAGACTCAGTGAGCATAGCCTTGCTATTGAGAAAGGCCGCCGTAGGCAGACATGGCTCTCAAGAGAAGACAGGCTATGTGCACACTGCCCACAACATGAGGTGGAAACCAAGCTGCACTTCCTAACCTCCTGCCCAATGTATGACCATATTAGAGACACATATTTCCCTCAGATCACACAGATCCACAAAGAATTCGAAAACAAATCCAATTTTGATAAACTCCCATATCTACTGGGTGAAATTCCACAGTGTGCCATCACAGCAGCAAGATTTGTGACCTGTTGCCACAAGAAAAGGGCAACCAGTGAAAAACAAACACCATTGTGAATACAACCCATATTTATGCTTACTTATTTTAACTTGTGTGCTTTAACAATTTGTACATTGTTACAACACTGTATATATTTAATATGACACTCGTAATGTCTTTATTGTTTTGAAACTTCTGTATGTGTAATGTTTACTGTTAATTCGTTTTGTTTGTTTCACTTTTGTGTATTGTCTACCTCATTTGCTTTGGCAATGTTAACACATGTTTCCCATGCCAATAAAGCCCCTTGAATTGAATTGAATTGAATTGAATTGAATTGAATTGAATTGAATTGAATTGAATTGAGAGAGAGAGAGAGAGAGAGAGAGAGAGAGAGAGAGAGAGAGAGAGAGAGAGAGAGAGAGAGAGAGAGAGAGAGAGAGAGAGAGAGAGAGAGAGAGATATCTAATCTACTGTAATCTACCTGGTGTGTGTAGCAGACTGGGCCAATTAGAACATAGTATTAGTGGTTGAGGTGGTGCTATTCATTAACATTGACAAGCTGTCTCAGGAAACCCTCGAGACACCTGGGTCGTCACGCACAAAGACCCACCAACCCTAGACAGCTCCATCCACTGTGTGTGTGTGTGTCGGAGGTGTGTGTGTGTGTGTGTGTGTGTGTGTGTGTGTGTGTGTGTGTGTGTGTGTGTGTGTGTGTGTGTGTGTGTGTGTGTGTGTGTGTGTGTGTGTGTGTGTGTGTGTGTGTGTGTGTGTGTGTGTGTGTGTGTGTGTGTGTGTGTGTGTGTGTGAGAACCGGAGACAGGTTACTTGGGGCAGTTAAAAGGCTAGCCATGTTTACATTGTACTAACATGAGTATCTCTCTGTCTCTCTCTCTGTCTGTCTCTGTCTCTATATGTCTCTCTCTCTCAATGTCTGTCTCTGTCTCTATATGTCTCTCTCTCTCTCTGTCCCTCTCTCTCTCTCTCTCTTCTCTCTCTCTCTCTCTCTCTCTCTCTCTCTCTCTCTCTCTCTCTCTCTCTCTCCCTCTGTCTCTCTCTCTATGTTTCTCTCTCCCTCTGTCTCTATATATGTTTCTCTCTCTCTCTCCCTCTGAGGTTTTATAAGGACTGATGTCATTCATGTTGTAGTACATCGCTGAATGGTTAGTGGTTACAGAGACCTTTCTGGTGCCTCCACAATCCAGCATCCCTCCCTGGCCAAGTGGACTGACAGGACTGTATCAGCACTGTGCACCTTGCTTTAATGCCCTAGATGAGGTAATACATACAACACTCAGCTCAGTGGCTTTCAGGGACAATGGAGAGATGGAGAGAACCAGAGAGAGAGAGATGGAGGGGGAGAGATGGAGAGAACCAGAGAGAGAGATGGAGGGGGAGAGATGGAGAGAACCAGAGAGAGAGATGGAGAGCAAGAGCGAGAGAGAAAGATGGAGAGAGCCGGAGAAAGCCAGAGAAAGAGAGAGATGGAGAGAACCGGAGTGAGCGATGGAGAATACCGGCGAGAGCGATGGAGAATTGCAGAAAGAGCGATGGAGAATACCGAAGAGAGCGATGGAGAGAGCCAGAGAAAGAGAGAGATGGAGAACACCGGAGAGAGAGATGGAGAGAGCCAGAAGAGGACTTTAGTTCCGCTCTATTTTCCTTCAGCCCAGGAAACCAGATGAGAGAAAGAAAATATCACTTCAACCCAAAACAAATCTGAGCTCAACAGAAATAAATAGATGAAAGGATCAAAGATGAAGGAGCAGGAGAAGAAGGAGGAGGAGGAAGAGGAGGAAGATGAGGTGGAAGAAAAGGAGGGAGAGGTGGAGGGAGAGGAGGAGGAGGGAGAGGAGGAGGAAGAGGAGGAAGAGGAGGATGGAGAGTAGGAAGAGGGAGAGGAGGATGGAGGATGGAGAGGAGGAGGAGGAGGACGAGGTGGAGGAGGAGGAGGAAGAGGGAGTGGAGGAGGAGGAGGAGGGGGAGGAGGAGGAGGAAGAGGAGGTGGAAGAGGAGGAGGGAGAAGAGAGGAGGAGGGAGAGGAGGAGGAGGAAGAAGGAGAGGAGTAGGATGAGGAGGGAGAGGAACAAACAGGAGCAGGACTCGGAGGAGAAAGACATAGAAGACCAGAGAAAGAAGAGGACTAGGGAAGAGGAGAATAAGGAACATTACGGGGGTTGTTGGGAGAGGTTTTGTGGTGCTTGGAGGCCTGGTGTCTCTGGGACTGGTCAGGATGGTAGGTGTTATAGTGTTGGTAGGGGAGGAAGTTGCTGTTGTTGTTGGCTGAAGAGGACTCCCAGGGAAGGGTCCGCGTGCTTCTCTGCACCTTGACTGGTCACAAACAGAGAGAAGCACCACAGGGGATAAGGAGGGGGAACGAGGGGATTGGAACAAGGGTAGAACAGGGGTGAGGGGGGTGAGGGGGGGGACGAGGGGATTGGAACAAGGGTAAAACAGGGGTGAGGGGGGGGGACGAGGGGATTGGAACAAGGGTAAAACAGGGGTGAGGGGGGGAACGAGGGGATTGGAACAAGGGTAAAACAGTGGTGGGGAGGGGGAACGAGGGGATTGGAACAAGGGTAAAACAGGGGTGGGGAGGGGGGGGGGGGGGGGGGGGGGGGCAAATACATCAAGGTAAATGTGTTCAGTCCGTCAACGGTTTTCAGGTGGATATAAAATATCATGTGATTGGGACACAGGAGGCAGACATCAGGTTAAATCAAAGTGCCCAGTCGTCCTTTGCCTTTTCATGGAGGCTTCTAGAAGGGTTCACTAAAGAATACATGATTTTAAACAGATTCCAGACCCCAGTTCCAGTACATTGTGACAGCTGAATCAGTCCTATTGTCTGGCAGGACGTCAGTACTTCTGAAATGGATTACAACACGTTAAAACTTCAAATACCCCTTCGTTCAAAACGCCGTGCTAGTCCTTATACAGTGCACTCATTTTGACCAGGGCCCACGGTCGAAAGTTTATTTATGACCTTTATTTAACTAGGAGAGTCAGTTAAGAACATATTCTTATTTTCAATGACTGCCTAGGAACAGTTGTTACGAATCCCGCCGAGGATGGTGCCTCTTCCCGTTCGGGCGGCGCTCGGCGGTCGTCGTCTCCGGTCTACTAGCTGCCACCGATCCCCTTTTCTGTTTTCATTTAGTTTTGTCTAATTGGTTGCACCTGTTTTGTGTTTAGGTTAGTGTGTTATTTAAACCCAGTTGGCCTGTCGACTTTTGTGCGGCTTGTTATTCTGTTTTGTGGTGTTTGTTATAGAGTGGATTTTATCCTAGTTATTTTTGGACTGTATCTTGACGCGCCGTTTTGTTGTGTGGCGTAGCCGTCTCATTTATATTCTGTTTGGAATATTCAAATATCCACTTGCTCCGAACTACCCTGCTCTCTGCGCCTGACTCCTTCATTCACCATTGGAATCGTTACAACAGTGGGTTAACTGCCTTGTTCAGGGGGAAGAACGAGAGATTTGTACCGTGTCAGCTCGGGGATTTGATCTAGCAACCTTTACGGTTACTAGGCCAACGCTCTAACCACTAGGCTCCCCTGCCGCACTAAGTAGAGCACTACAAAGGGAATATGGTGCCATTTAGGACACAGAGAGTGATTGCTATTGGAATACCTGTTACTGTCAATCTTTGTTCACATTGGCTGTTTGAAGTGACTCAAATCCAATTTTTTTTGTATATCCGATTTTAAATCTGTTCTTTTTACGACAGTCTGAACAACCAAAAAGCACATCTGATATTTCAAATCTGATTCCTGGCCATGCGACTTGTGTCTGAACAGTCAAATCGGATTTATTTGCCCTCAAGTGGTTTTAGACTGGTATTTGGCATATCTTGTTGCTTGCTAGCTGCTCTGTTGACAGTTTGACAAGACCATGTGGTAGCTAACTAGCTAGCTTGCTAATTGTTTACAAACAAATTAGTGAATTTGCTAGAAAGCTCCCTAGCTAGCTAGTTGACAGCTGTTTCTAGCTAGTTGACAGCTGTGGCTAGCTAGTTGACAGCTGTGGCTAGCTAGTTGACAGCTGTGGCTAGCTAGTTGACTGCTGTGGCTAGCTTGTTGACTGCTGTGGCTAGCTAGTTGACAGATGTGGCTAGTTAGTTGACTGCTGTGGCTAGCTAGTTTGACAGCTGTGGCTAGCTAGTTGACAGCTGTGGCTAGCTAGTTGACAGCTGTGGCTAGCTAGTTGACTGCTGTGGCTAGCTAGTTGACAGCTGTGGCTAGCTAGTTGACTGTTGTGGCTAGCTTGTTGACTGCTGTGGCTAGCTAGTTGACAGATGTGGCTAGCTAGTTGAGTGCTGTGGCTAGCTAGTTGACAGCTGTGGCTAGCTAGTTGACTGCTGTGGCTAGCTAGTTGACAGCTGTGGCTAGCTAGTTGACTGCTGTGGCTAGCTAGTTGACAGCTGTGGCTAGCCATAAAAAGGACTCATTTTGAAAGTTGGAGAATCTTTTCCTTTGGAACTTTTAAAAGTGTTCTCACACTGAACCTTCACAGCAACTGGGAAACGTCCACGCCAGGCGCTGTTGTCACCTTAGCCTGCTACGTAACTTCTGAGTGACAGGGAGCACCACCACCAATCAGCCTACCATCATTACTATGATGACATGCGTGTGACCGTGTCAGCGTGCACTGCGCCCGGCCTGCCACAGGAGTCGCCAGGTGTACGGTGTTTCCTCCGACACATTGGTGCGGCTGGCTTCCGGGTTAAGTGGGCATTGTGTCAAGAAGCAGTGCGGCTTGGTTGGGTTGTGTTTCGGAGGAGGACATCCCTGCCGGCCAAACCCTCCCTTAACCCGGACGACACTGGACCAATTGTGCCCCGCTCCATGGGTCTCCCGGTCGCGGCCGGCTGCGACACAGCCTGGACTCGAACCCAGAATCTCTAGTGACACAGCTAGCACTGCCTTAGACCACTGCGCCACGCGGGAGCGCCCAGACAGTAGCATAACTAGTCTGATTCTCTGTAATAATGGTATGAGAATAGTAATGCATTTTATTATTGTAAAGTAGGTTGTTGCATCAAACAACACAACAACATTTCCAGTCACCTCCTTGTCTGAAGGACATGTGAATAAAACAGGTTCATGTCAAGCCCAGCATGTTTTTTTACCCACAAGTCTCATGGAATGTAGGTCTACAATGAACACCACACATTGGCTGCTACTGTAGGCTGAATGATAGAACAGCTATTTCCATGTTAAAATGTTATGGGATGTATTTTCTCCATTGTTTTTGATGGTAGGCCACTCTGGTAGGACTACATAGTGATCAAACAGCCACAGTAGCCTACTCGGCCACCGTTAAAACATAAAGCGGAAACAGCCACAGTAGCCTACTCGGCCACCGTTAAAACATAAAGCGGAAACAGCCACAGTAGCCTACTCGGCCACCGTTAAAACATAAAGCGGAAACAGCCACAGTAGCCTACTCGGCCACCGTTAAAACATAAAGCGGAAACAGCCACAGTAGCCTACTCGGCCACCGTTAAAACATAAAGCGGAAACAGCCACAGTAGCCTACTCGGCCACCGTTAAAACATAAAGCGGAAACAGCCACAGTAGCCTACTCGGCCACCGTTAAAACATAAAGCGGAAACAGCCACAGTAGCCTACTCGGCCACCGTTAAAACATAAAGCGGAAACAGCCACAGTAGCCTACTCGGCCACCGTTAAAACATAAAGCGGAAACAGCCACAGTAGCCTACTCGGCCACCGTTAAAACATAAAGCGGAAACAGCCACAGTAGCCTACTCGGCCACCGTTAAAACATAAAGCGGAAACAGCCACAGTAGCCTACTCGGCCACCGTTAAAACATAAAGCGGAAACAGCCTCAGTGTTCACAGTAAACGCCTACCGGAAAGTGTTTTCACAACATTCAAGTTTTCGCTCAGCAGACCCGAAATTTGTCCAAACCAAGACAGCTTTTCTCTCCCACTGCATCGCGATAACGCCACAGTTACCCACTGAGACAAGTACCATCAATAGAGACGGCGGGTGAACTTTTAGAGAGTTGTTGGTCAATTCAAAATGTAGATGAGGCTTTTGACCCGATGCCAAACTAACTGTTAGTTACTGAAGAGTTGTCCAGTGTTTTCTGGACAACCCCCCCCCCCCCCCCACCCCCTCCAAATAAATGTAGGGAACATTTATCATGAGCTTGTTGAACAGCAGTAGTTAAAATCCTGGCAGCAATAGTCCTTTAAAGGACATGAACACCCTCCAAACGCCAAAAACCACTCTGTCCTTTCTCCTTCAGACGTGGTAGTAAAGCACTGATAAGCAGATGGTCTGTGTGGATAATATCACACTAAACAACATTGAAAATGACAACATCCTACCTCCCCATTATCACAGATGGCTTAGTGTGGTTGGCTGCTTGGCTTGTCTGTCATGTATTTCATCCTATCAGGGTTCTGATCCATTCCCCTACCCCCCTGTCCAGAATGCACTAGTATCTTATCGCATCAGATAACACCAGACAGAGAAAACATTGGATTACATCCAGAAATCTACACACCTTTCCCAAAGAAAACATTATCATTGTCATAAACGTTTGATAAATGTCTCAGTGGGTAACTGTGGCGTTATCGCGATGCAGTGGGGGAGAAAAGCTGTCTGGGCCTTGTCATGAAGCCTGTTTAATAATCCTCAGATCCAACAGGATCCCTGATCCGTGTCCCAATGGCACCCTATTCCCTATTATAGTGCACTACTTTAGACCAGAGCCCTATTCCCTATATAGTGCACTACTTTAGACCAGAGCCCTATTCCCTATGTAGTGCACTACTTTAGACCAGAGCCCTATTCCCTATGTAGTGCACTACTTTAGATGCATTCCTATGTAGGTAATAGGGTTCCATGGGGGATGTAGTGCTGGTCTCCAAATCCCCAGGTACATGATACTGATCAACCTCCTACTGCTTGTAGAAATGTCACCTGGACTCAGAGGTTTAAACCTGCAGATTATGGAACAGAGCAGTGGTGGTTGGATAATCCCTGTGTGTGTGTGTGTGTGTGTGTGTGTGTGTGTGTGTGTGTGTGTGTGTGTGTGTGTGTGTGTGTGTGTGTGTGTGTGTGTGTGTGTGTGTGTGTGTGGGTGTGTGTGTGGGTGGTGTGTGTGTGTGTGTGTGTGTGTGTGGGTGTGTGTGTGTGTGTGTGTGTGTGTGTGTAGTGTGTGTGTGTGTGTAGTGTGTGTGTGTAGTGTGTGTATGTAGTGTGTAGTGTGTGTGTAGTGTGTGTGTAGTGTGTGTGTGTGTGTGTGTGTGTGTGTGTGTGTGTGTGTGTGTGTGTGTGTGTGTGTGTGTGTGTGTGTGTGTGTGTGTGTGTGTGTGTGTGTGTGTGTGTAATCTCTATCCTCTCCTCTGTTCTATTCCCTCTCTGGTATTAAAGGACAGTTGAAACAACTAAATGTGTCTCTATGTCTGTGCACCTGTCTATAAAAATTACTTTACTACTCACAGCTCCAATGAAAACCTGCAGCAGATATGGTATTACTACCTGATTACTAGACTAGTAGATATAGTATTACTACCTGATTAGTCATTACTAGACTAGTAGATATAGTATTACTACCTGATTACTAGACTAGCAGATATAGTATTACTACCTGATTAGTCATCACTAGACTTGTAGATATAGTATTACTACCTGATTAGTCATTACTAGACTAGTAGATATAGTGTTACTACCTGATTAGTCATCACTAGACTAGTAGATATAGTATTACTACCTGATTACTAGACTAGTAGATATAGTATTACTACCTGATTAATCATTACTAGACTAGTAGATATAGTATTACTACCTGATTACTAGACTAGTAGATATAGTATTACTACCTGATTACTAGACTAGTAGATATAGTATTACTACCTGATTAATCATTACTAGACTAGTAGATATAGTATTACTACCTGATTACTAGACTAGTAGATATAGTATTACTACCTGATTACTAGACTAGTAGATATAGTATTACTACCTGATTACTAGACTAGTAGATATAGTATTACTACCTGATTACTAGACTAGTAGATATAGTATTACTACCTGATTACTAGACTAGTAGATATAGTATTAATACCTGATTAGTCATTACTAGACTAGTAGATATAGTATTACTACCTGATTAGTCATTACTAGACTAGTAGATATAGTATTACTACCTGATTAGTCATTACTAGACTAGCAGATATAGTATTACTACCTGATTAGTCATTACTAGACTAGTAGATATAGTATTACTACCTGATTACTAGACTAGTAGATATAGTATTACTACCTGATTACTAGACTAGTAGATATAGTATTACTACCTGATTAGTCATTACTAGACTAGCAGATATAGTATTACTACCTGATTAGTCATTACTAGACTAGTAGATATAGTATTACTACCTGATTACTAGACTAGCAGATATAGTATTACTACCTGATTAGTCATTACTAGACTAGTAGATATAGTATTACTACCTGATTACTAGACTAGTAGATATAGTATTACTACCTGATTACTAGACTAGTAGATATAGTATTACTACCTGATTAGTCATTACTAGACTAGTAGATATAGTATTACTACCTGATTACTAGACTAGTAGATATAGTATTACTACCTGATTAGTCATTACTAGACTAGTAGATATAGTATCACTACCTGATTAGTCATTACTAGACTAGCAGATATAGTATTACTACCTGATTAGTCATTACTAGACTAGTAGATATAGTATTACTACCTGATTACTAGACTAGTAGATATAGTATTACTACCTGATTACTAGACTAGTAGATATAGTATTACTACCTGATTAGTCATTACTAGACTAGTAGATATAGTATTACTACCTGATTACTAGACTAGTAGATATAGTATTACTACCTGATTAGTCATTACTAGACTAGTAGATATAGTATTACTACCTGATTATTAGACTAGTAGATATAGTATTACTACCTGATTACTAGACTAGTAGATATAGTATTACTACCTGATTACTAGACTAGCAGATATAGTATTACTACCTGATTACTAGACTAGTAGATATAGTATTACTACCTGATTAGTCATTACTAGACTAGTAGATATAGTATTACTACCTGATTAGTCATTACTAGACTAGTAGATATAGTATCACTACCTGATTAGTCATTACTAGACTAGTAGATATAGTATTACTACCTGATTAGTCATTACTAGACTAGTGTATATAGTATTACTACCTGATTAGTCATTACTAGACTAGCAGATATAGTATTACTACCTGAGTACTAGACTAGTAGATATAGTATTACTACCTGATTTGTCATTACTAGACTAGTAGATATAGTATTACTACCTGATTAGTCATTACTAGACTAGTAGATATAGTATTACTACCTGAGTACTAGACTAGTAGATATAGTATTACTACCTGATTACTAGACTAGTAGATATAGTATTACTACCTGATTACTAGACTAGTAGATATAGTATTACTTCCTGATTAGTCATTACTAGACTAGTAGATATAGTATTACTACCTGATTAGTCATTACTGGACTAGTAGATATAGTATTACTACCTGAGTACTAGACTAGTAGATATAGTATTACTACCTGATTAGTCATTACTAGACTAGTAGATATAGTATTACTACCTGATTACTAGACTAGTAGATATAGTATTACTACCTGATTACTAGACTAGTAGATGTAGTATTACTACCTGATTAGTCATTACTAGACTAGTAGATATAGTATCACTACCTGATTAGTCATTACTAGACTAGTAGATATAGTATTACTACCTGATTAGTCATTACTAGACTAGTAGATATAGTATTACTACCTGATTACTAGACTAGTAGATATAGTATTACTACCTGGTCTGGTGGTGGGTTAGGGATCAGGGTTAAGGTTAGGGTCAGTACTGTGTTCAGGGCCCTTGAGGGCCAGCCTGGTCTGGTGGTGGGGTTAGGGTTCAGGACCGTGTTTAGGGCCCTCGATGGCCAGCCTGGTCTGGTGGTGGGGTTAGGGGTTAGGGATC